>NC_053460.1:10285216-10305216 GCF_015227805.2 Hirundo rustica
TAAATCAATCTTAGTGTTACTGTGCAGTATTCTTTAAATTAAATTACAGTACAGATATCAGATTCTAGCAGTCCTTTTGCTGCAATGAGATAATTTCTGGAGGCAAGACACCTGGCCAGGATAGAGTGGTGATTAATTTTATGTGTTTAGGGTGCAATCATCACTCAGAAAAAGTCTCAGGGTTTGGATGATGGATGATGGGTAAAGTGCAGGCTGATAGGACATGGCCCATGAATCTGTTCTACATCATCAGTTCCTTTGATCACTGGCAGAAGTTCAGAGATACTTCTTTGCATCTGTCCAAAATAAACAAGGCTACCATATACCTTTTGCAAGATTGCTTTTAAATGCAGGCTTATTTGTGGGGGCAAATTATTTCAACAATGGCTGAGGGAAATAAAAACAAACACTTTGTCTTGCATTTACATGCACATTTACGGGCAAAAATATGTTGAGTGTGTGTGCATCCATGTCCATACACTCACATATATATATATACACATATACACATATACACATACACACACACACACACACACACACACACACACACACACATATATATATATATATAAAAATGAAAGATGATAGTGTAAAAGCAAATTTTTTCCCTTGCAAACTGATACCTGTGTTGACACCATAGAGGGGATTCAGCATAGCTGCTGAAAAACAGTGTTACACAGCCTGTCATGAGAAGAAAGCCCTAAGTTATAGCAATGCTATACAGCATTTCTTCTTCATTAGTAATGGTGGTGTGACTCCAAATTGTTGGGAATCTTTCTCACTAGGGATAGCAAAATGAACTGTATAACCAAAAAAAATTTGATTAATAATTCAGAAGAGTTAAAAGGTGAAGAGATAGAGAGGATTTGTGCCAATCAACAAAACAAAACAACAACAAAAAATTTGTATCCCAATTAACAAAATAACATTTGATAATTGGAAGCAAATGCTTCTTTATCATCTGATTTCTACTTTTCTTTACCCAATGCTGTCCCCTGCAGGGTGTAAGAAATCAGATCACAGGAGTACTCAGAGGCTAAAAAAATGTATATATATACGTATAATTTTTTATTTTTTTTTTTTAATCCAGGAGTAAGAGAGGAATAGCTGAATTAACATCATGTTCTCTATCAGAATTCATTATCAAGCCAGCATGGTTTATGAAAAATCCTTTCAGAAGCTTGACTGGGTGCTGTGATGGGCATTCCTTGAATATTCTCTTATATCTCATGGCATATGTGCAACACTTCTTTCCATAGGTGTTATGAATTCCTAGTGCTCATGTTGATATTCTGTCTGTGGGCAATAAGATGTTAAGCATTTCTTTTATATGTCTCATCAGCTGCACTTGGACAAGAAAATCAAACAGAACACATAAATTATAAAATAACTCTCAATGGACTTTCTTACCATATTATAGAATGAGAAGTAAAGGGTATCCAAGACTGCTCTGTATATGTAGAAAATACTAAGCTACTACTCTGCTTAAAATAAAGGTGACCCTCATAAAATAATTACAATTCCTCTCAAAAAGGACATTAAAAAAAGTAAAGGGAAGCATAAAGGTGGAGAGCTGATTAGATTTCATTAATAAGATCATCTTTGTACCAGACAAAAACAAAACATGGAGCTTAAAAAGAAACCTCTGTGAGCATTTGTTATCACATAGAAATCATACTCACATGATTGCTGTCTCCTTACTCAGCTGGAAAACTGCTTTATCTGACTAAGTGCAAATACTGAAATGTTCATTAGCTCTCCTGAAACACCTTGACTTGTCTTTATTGAGTTGCATTTCATCCATAGCCTTTGCACCTGGGGGCACACAATAAATTTTTCTTCACAAAGGGTTTCTCAAGAGTGGTATGACTGTTCCTTTTCTCCCCAGAGTCTGAATGCATTGCATCATCTTCTATCATATTTACAAGCCTGGGGCCCAGGATGAAGAATTGTTTAGTATCTTCAAACCAAAGCTTGCCACGTAGCAGATCAAATTGTTGTTGCTCTGCCACTGAGCTGACTCAGTACTTGCTTGTTTGATTTAAGGCACAGTTCCACTGTGAAAAGTTATTGTAAAAATGGTATTTTCTTCTGCAGCAGAGCTAGTTCCTATGTGTATGAAGAATTATATGTGCTGACTCAAGTGACAAAACATAAGTATTTACTGCTTCTGGTGTTGCCAGTTCTGCAGAGCAAAGGCAGAGGAGGAAAAGCAGGATAGGATCCATTTATACTCCTTTCCAGGATTCTGTGTGTTCAGTCTTTGCAAATTCAGGGAGAGCAACTGCATCCCAGAGCTATTTACAGGAGAATTATTTGGCCTCTACTGCTGGTGAGTAGCCATAGAAAGGAAGCATTTTGGTCTCTCAGAGAGTAAGGAATGTGGAAACATCACAGACAAAAAACCGTAATGAAATTGTAATTTGAAATAGAGTAGATCAATACTTTATACTCTTCCATACCATGTTTTACCTATAGTGACCTGAAGAGTTTGTGGCTGCAGTAGATTTTTTTGTGGCATTCTGGGTTTGCAAACTTTTCTCCTATATTAGCATCATCTCTTACTATCCAGATGCAGTGGGAAAATATTTCTGCTTTTGCCATTATTTACCACTTCTTTTAGAATAAGCCAGAGTTCCAATTTCTTTGTATTATCCAGCTAGCTATCACATTGTACTTTTGGAGCTAGTTTGTGTCTTGATGTCGTGGTCCGTTAGCACATAGAACCGTCCTAGAGTGACTCTGGCCTGTCCCCACAGAACCATTCTAAGGGTTGGTGAGGGCTTCCTCCTTTGGCTCTTACACAATCAGTATATGAAGCTATGAAAGGAGCTCATAAGGAATTACTGAGCTCATAAGACTGGGTGTTGCTTTTAGCATGTTTACAGTGTCTGGCTTTATTTCTTTGGCTTGTCTACTCCAGGGAGAGAAGTTGTCTCTCTGTTTCAAAGTGACGCTGAAGGTTGCATGAGAATGACTTGGACTTGTGTTCCATCAAAAAGGAAGTGGTTAGAGCAAGCAAAGGAGCAAGAAAATTTTCTTGAATATTTCAGCTACTTAAAAGAGAATTTTTAGCCATCGTCTTAAATTCGTAGTGGCTAGTGGATGATCAGATTGCCAGCAATATCTGCTGGTTACTTTTGCAGTCTTTTGCAGTGAAATTGTCACCTTTTTAGAGCAGTTTGTGGGACTGTGTTTTAAGTCCAGTAGAACAGAAATCAGTGCGAATATGGCAGCTTGCTTAATTAGTCCAATACCTTGATCTATTTCTTTGAAGGACTAACAGTTTAAATAGGATTTATGGTTACTGAATTCTCAAAGATTGTCTTAACCAAAAGACAGTGGCTATCAACAAGCCAGGCTGTGGTATTTGAAATAAACACTGGCTCCGGAAATACCTTAGCGCTGGGAAGAGAAGGAGCGGATTCTCTTGGCGGGTTTGGAATTTTCTGGCCAAGTCGTCCAAAAAGTTAACTTGTATTGGCCTCAGTTTATATCTGTTCTTCCCCTGGGAACTAGAACTAAGTTCTATGAGAGGGTACAGTCTTAACTAATGGTGGAGCTGATAGCACCTACAACCTTTGGTATATTCCATTCAATTCTAAAGCAAATATTTATAAATTAAAGCAAAGCCTCATTGCTATAGAGAGAAAAAGATGAATAAGAGGCACCTACATGAAGCTTATATATGAGCGAAGAGCAGCTTACTTCCTAGGTCCCAGCACTTAGAAGCTGACAAACTCTGTACAGTATAAGATTTACAAAAAATCCTTGGGAAGGGGCAGGGGGAAGTGACCTTGACTTGTCTTAGAAGAGAAAGTTTTAAGTCTTCTCTCTAATATGAGGCTAAACTACAAAGTATCAGTTATTCTTTGAACATGTCTTTTAAATAACCCTTTAGGTATTGTAGCCTGAGCAACAAATATTTTATTGATTTATGTGTGTGGATGGATTGTGTTTAAATATATTCAGTAAATATTGCTTAGTAATTCTTTCTGAAAATACAGCTATTATTGTAAGCTCTTGAGTCTGGTTTGGCTAAATCGGTAGTTTATCAAAATCTTATTATGCATTTCCATGAGAAGGAAGAATACTACCAGCAAGAGCTGTGTGACTGCCAGCACACACCATTTTGTTCTGCTGTGTAGCAATTGAAGTCACATCTGTAGACTGTACTTGTTCCTGAAATGTATGAACTCATGAGCCAAGATGGAGACTTGAGTGCAAATTCACTTCCTGGTGGTTAATAGCAGTTATGTCCAAAGACCCTGAGGAGAATCCCTAATTCCTCTAGAGTTTTACCTTCTTCTGGAAACCCTTTTTTTGAGCAAGCCTGGCTCAAGGGAATAATAGGAACTTGAAATACAAGTATATTTGAGAAATGCACATATACACTACAGACACATAAGCTTGACAATCTTTAGGAGCTGTCTGATAACTTTCTACAAAGCAGCTCAACCCCCTACTGTTATTTTTTATGTTTGTATTTACTTTATCACACAGAAAACCAATCATGTTTCTCTGTCGTACCAGTTATTTTACAAAAGTAGACAGAGGCATGTAGCAGCTCAGAAGAGCTTAGAGTCTCCTGAAAAGACATAGCACTTTTTTCCCTTGAGGTCTGAAGTTATTGGGGCAATAGAAATGCATAGATTTTGTTCTTTTAAATCTGGGTATTAGAATAATAAAGCATAACAATAGCAAAATATTCTTGAAAATATCTAGTACCTAAATATGTCCTTGAAAAATATCATCACAGTTTTATAATATCACCTACATTAAAAGTTCAACATCATGTTACACAAGACACTTGACTTGAAAGCATATATCCATATAAATTGTTGCAAACTTACTCAGTCAATGCAATGTAAAATTATCTTCCATGTTACTGTTGATGATCATTCTGCTGCACTTATTTGGATGTCAAAGTGACAGGCCATTAACCTAGGGGTAAGCTAATTATTTAAGGAACTTTTCTTGTTTTGCACAATGGAGAAGTATTCTTGAAAATATAACACAAACATAGATATCTGAGTCAGATGATAGTGGTCCATTTCTTTTAAATATGAAAATGTAATTTTAGCATTCAAACAGTCAAAACAGCAGTAATTTAAAATAAAACAAGAACAACCATCATTAAATGGTTGTGTTTCTGGACTTAGATTGATGCGTAGCACATTGATCTTCTTCAATAGAAGCTTTCCATATTCCATCTGTTAGTATCTTTGACCTTTTCTTAACACCATTAAAAGATAAAATGTTAATCTACTGAAAAAAGATGCATGACCTTTTAAAAGTGAACTGTACCACTTTACAGTCTGCCATCATTAAAGAATTTTATGCTCAGGAGCCATGCATTATGTGTATCATAGCAATATAATTGTTTAGAATAATGTAATTGTTCAACCAAGAAGATATATACCACACATAACATAAATTAGAGCTAGAACTATGTGAACGTAGAAAACCCAATCAAAATACCATGTCAGATCGAGCCTTACTTTCAGTTTTAATCAGCCTCAACCTCAAATTTATTTTTTATTAATATGCTACAATGCATGCCTGGAAGACACCATTTTAACAAAGAAGAAGAAAGGTACTTTGGGACAAATGAAACCACATCACTGGCAAAGGAAGATGCCTATCTTCTTTTGTTTTAAATCACCTTCACTTGTTTTTTCAGTATAAGGGAATAACTGGAGCAAAAATATTTTATATTTCATAAAGAATTTCCATAGCAAGGAAAATAATGCAAATGGACTTAACTTGTGTTTACTAAATCTGAATTATCTTAAACTCAACTTCTTAAAAAAAACAGTGGCCACAATTGAGAACAGTGCTGAAACTTGATTTAAATCCAGTTCAGTATCAGATAATAATTAGTTTTGAATATGGGCTAATTTGACTCCAAATTAAGAGTTAAATGAGAATGAAAAAAAATTAATACATGATAGGCTCAGATAACATAACCTTATCCCCTGATAAGGTGTAAGTTTTAGAGGAAGCCCATCAAATTGTTCTGAGGACGCAGCTATATAGTAATGTGTCTACTCAGTAACTACTTAGCAGAGGATAATAGAAAGTTCAAGTAGCTTCTTCATTTGAATATGATGTTTTGCTGGTACCTTATGTAGGTAAAAAGGCCTTTCTACAGATGAAGACTCATATTCTTCTATTTTAGCCTAAATTCTGTTCAAGTCCCTAACTTACTCCATTTTCCGCAGTAAAGCCAATGAATTTAAACTGGATAATTTGGGGTTGGAATTGCATGTTTTTCCAGTGGAATTTACTCCTTAAGGTAAGAGGCTGCATGCAAAATAGAAATGCAAGTGTTCTAATACAACATAAATTTAGGTCCTGATATTAGTATTATTTGATTGTATTAATTCATTATGTTTAGCAATGTCACTGTAGAGGGGCCTCTTAGACAGCCCTGATGCAATGGGTGCATTTAAATCAGTAATTTAGGGCACAGAAATGTTTTGTTCGTTTGTGATTTTGCCTTGCACACCTGAAGGTGGGTAGTGTGTGCCCAAAGCTGTTTCCTGCCTAATGAAACAGAAGCTGAAGTCATTTGCTGAATTACCATCTTGAGCGGTAAGGAGGACACACAGTCCTGCGGCTCTCCACATATGTATTGCATGCCTAGGAATGGAAACTGGTTTGAACTTCATTGTTAGAAATTTGACCATCTGCATAATAATGCAGAAAATAAAGGGGAAATCACAGGCTTTACTAAGAGTTTTTGGTAAGTTGAAAGACATTCACTTCCAGTGAAAACTTCATATTCTGTTCTCTGATTGCTTTGCTGTACTAGCTCTGTCCATTTATGAATTGATCCTGTTAAATAAGCAACACCCCATTTTGTACAGGCCAAGAATTTCATCTTTGAAGTTAGTAGTCACTTTTTTTGTCAAGCTCTTCCATTGTTTAGACCTGCTTCCCAGTCCCAGCCCCAGTTTATCACACCGCAAATTTCCTCTCTCGCATATTCTTTCCTCTAGGTCATTGATAGTGAAAGCAAGCAATATGTTTCCTGGTGTTCAACCATGTGGCACTTCACTAGTCACATAACACACTAGATAAGGAGATGACAGTCTGTGCTGCTCTGAATAGCATATGTGCATGCCATCTGAAAGCCAGGAGCCCGAGGACATGGATACAGCCAACAGAGGGAGTCAATGGCAGCAAAGCACTGGCCATTCAACCCCTGCTATGGAGAGAAGAAAAATGGGCAGCTTTGCATTTATGGCAAAAGGGAAGATTTCAGCCCGTTCCTTGTTAGTCCCTAGGCATCATTTGGAGGCCTTGTGCTCCTCTTCTTTCAAGCTGGAGGTTGCTATGTGACACAGGTTTGGTGCCAGCTCAGCAGGTGCTAGTGCCCCACTAGAACGTCAGCTGTTTTGATAAAAGTTTGGCCCTTTTAACAATTTTTATGTGTACAGGGAAGATCTAATATGTAGCGTTTGCCTTTTTGTCTACTAAGTATAACTATCAACTAACATAAAGAAGCTATAATTGCTATATAATTAGAATTACAATAATAAAGCCTAGTTTGTGGGGAACACCTGCTTGCTCCATCTTTTACAGTACAATAGTAATGTTTAACATCTCTTCTGCCTACTCATAACTTGGTACCCAACATAGCTAAAATTATATAGATCTCATCAACCAAAGTGGTATTCCCTTCAGACTAAAGAAGTCCTAGATCTCAGCATTGGTGAATATAATAAAGAATCTTTTCTCTTTGACAGAAACAAGCTGTCACAGCTATAGTGAAATGAGTCACAGAAGAAAAAAATTTCAAAATATTCTTAGACACATTCAGGCATCATGTAAATGGAATAATAAATCTGGCAAGAAAGATCTGTTTATTTTTTGCACAAAAGGGCTAAGAACTTGTTTGGGGTTGTTGTTTTTTCCATTTTAAAGCATGAATTTCTTTTTCTTCCACCTGAAGTCTGCACAGTATTCCACAGAGCAGCTGTCCACAGCAAGAAACTCATCATTCACTCTCTGATCAGCACATACAGTAAGTGACATGAAACTCTGCTTAATTCTCTTGTGTCTTCATGAAATAATTTCTTCACCAACTAAAGAAATCTGCTGTTTACCATAATCTCAATTTAACACCTTCTCTCACTGTTCAAAGTAACTGTCTGCATTTGAATGGGGTTTGCAAAGCAGAAGTAACTGCCAGGGAAAACTAAACAAGTCTTGCCTCTTCCTTGAAAGTTGAAAAAGGCTTTAGTTTTTTGGTTTTTTTTTTTTTTTTTTTTTTTTTTTTTTTTTTTTTTTTTTTAATCACAGTGACATGTTACATGGTAAATAAAGTTTGAGATCTTTGCTTTGGCCATTTAATACAAGAATTGGTTAGAAGTGAACAAAGATGAAGGGTGCAAAACTTGAACTAAACCCAAGTTACATATTAAGTCAGTTGTTGGGATGCAAGTGGCACATGGCCGCAGTAACCCTGGGGAGGCGGGGCAGGCTGCGGGTGCTGCTCCTCACTTTCTGAGGAAACCCCTTCAACGTAATGAGCTTTCAGTTAATGAGCACTGTGGAAAAGAGGCCTTGGGAAACATTCCACTGCTTAGAAGCTAATTTGTCTGGTTTGTGTAAGGTAGAAAGCAGCTGGGAGGACCTCAGCGCCATCAAAGCTGGGAAAGGTTCCGCCTTGCCGAGCATTACCATGCACAGCAGAGGTTCGCTTAAAAAAAGATTTCCTCATTCGCATTGGAATCGGATACAATATCTTTTAATCAGCAATCAAAACAAAGGCCCTGTTAATATTGTGAGATTAGCTAGATTTCTACAGATTTGTTCTGAAGTTAATGAAATTGCATCCAAATGAGACATGAGATATGAAATGTTCTGCAGGAGTTCAAAGCCTGCGACTGCAGCTGCACTCCCGAGCAGCCTGTACAAGCCCTGCAAGCACTTACCTGGGAATTTGTTCTTGAGGAAAATCTCCCCTGCAACTCTCTTCCCCTGACTCATAAGGCTGTGATTTGAGGAAATTCGCATTTGAAAATTTAGAACTACAGTGCACAATGGCTTCATGTCATAGCTGCATTGAACTAAGAAAAAGCATTGTGTTGGAGGGTAGGAACCTCTTTTTGTCTTTTGTGTTTATATCACTGTGTTGATTTACTGCAGGTAAAAAAATGGTAATGTAAAATCTTTGTGTAATTTTTCTGAAACAGGATGAGTTTTCACATGATGTGAGTAGCATTGTACTGCTAACTGCAGAATGCTTAGAGGAAATGAAACTAAGTTGAAGGAATTAATATTCCATCAAAGCGTCGGTACTTGCTTCAATAAGATATTTTTAGTATTTTTGGATTTTGATATATGTGTCTTTTTTTCCCAAGAGAACAGGAAAACTACTTCTCACCACTTCTTTCATGTTAGGTTGTTTATGGCAGACCACTGCATTAGGTCATGTAGCATTTGATCCGCTGGAAAATGAACAATGTTTTGAATCATCCATATGTTTCATTTGCTGCCTCTCTTTGGTCAGGTGAATGTAATTTTCCTACCAGTACCCAAGTACATACCAGGGTTAAAAGCTTTCAGGTAAGCCAGCTAAGTACCTAATCAGAATACTCTTGCCTGGGCAGAGCTTTTGATGCAAGAAATAATGTTTTTAAAGCGTATTGACATATACATTAAATGAAAAGTACATATAGTATTGAAGTGCTCTATTTCCCTAGAAAAGGAGGAGAATAAGTCTTAATTTTCCTTTAGGGCAAGGCTTTAATAGAATTGCTGCTGTTTCATATTCTACAAGTTATTGCTTAAAACCCATAAGATACTTAAGGCTTTGAGTGTTTATAGCAAGAAAAGAAAAATGTGAATTCATTCTCAAGCTCAGATTTGGAGCTAATAAAGTTATTCTGATTTCTATTATGTTTCTTGCCCACCAGCGTTACCCTCTTGCTATTATTTTTAGTGTCTTGGGTGCCTTGTACCTTATGGAAGTTGGGAAGGAAAATCAAAGGTCACAAGGAACATGGAAAAAGATAATTAAATAATTGCAACAAAGAAAACAGGAAAAAAGAAAGGGAACAGAGACTACAAACAGAAGCTATCAAAGTGGTTCTCTGCCAATGTTTTTAGTCTTGTCATTTAGGTGTGTCTATGTGGTTGAGTGATTTTCCTCAGTAATCTGCTTGTTTTGTTGGTTTTACAGTTTTGGCGAGATGATCTCTGAATTTTTCTCAGATTCTCCCTGCTCCCTCCAAGATGGACACAATTTATCATTTTGCTATTATACATCCCCGGTGATTCAAGGACTTCTGTGTTTTCTCAGCAAGACAACCAACTTCTCACATATTATACATACTTGGAATTAAATCTCATTTCCCCTCTCTCATGGCTACCAGGCATTGTATTTCAAAATGGGATCTTCAGCAGCTGAAATTTCAGTTCCACAGTGCCCAGTACATGTAAGATGCAATATCCCAGGGCCTGAGTGGAATCCCACTTTATCAGGATTATTTTATTACACCATGCAGTGGGCAAGAACATGCCAAGCTGGGCAGAAGAGAAGAGAGCATGCAGTCAATTTTAGCAGCTTCTGTTTCCTCCCTGACTGAACTGGAGGCTAATGTGCATTTTGTGATAAAGTTATGTGTCGCACTTATAATTTGCAATGTGGTCAAATATGGGTGTATAGTATGGGTGAATAGATTGCACCTTTAATTCTGTGAATCTTAGGATGCTATCAAGTTTGGCAGATGTATATTTTTATCTACAGTTGTCATCTGCTGCAAAACCTCTGGATTTTAGAGGGTCAGATTTTAGACAACTTGAGTGCCTGATAGATACTACAGACTCTTTGTAGCTACCCAGTTTGAAAACAGAAGTGTATCAGCCTTCTGGAACAGTTTTGAAATCTGTCCTTAAGACAAAATGGTTTTTTTCAGTGGCTAAAATGAGAGGCACGTAAATATCAGTGCTTTTGTCCATTTGTCCTTGTGTTTAAGAATTCAGTGAAAGGTACAATTTTTTGCAGTGCCTTTGCTTTTTATATGACTAGGTTTTAGATAAGTTGAGGTAATGTTTGGGCTCCTTATTTCATTTCTAAGTCCTGAATATGAGGTTATGCATATCCATAGCTTGCAAGAAGAGCCAGATTGACAACAGAGGGGTTGATGTTCTTTGTGGAATAAGTACAGCATGTTGCTTTTTTACCTTGTCAATGCACTTCAGTCTCAACACACTCTCAACGTGGAGAGTCCCAGTTTATTTCCCACATCCTCCTGTCCTTAAAATCTGGACTGGGCTGGGCAAGGCAGTCTAGGTTGCCATTAGTTCTAGCTGGTGATTGAGTGGGCAAACATGCAAAATAAACAAAGTAGATGCAGACAAATTTTTTTCTTGGGCACATGCAAGTTCCTATGAATTTCCTGAATTTTCAGCTTCATCGAAAAATGCAGGCTTTAATCAGGGGAATGAGACATTATAGTGCATATAGTGCATATTTCCAGGTCTGAAATGAAAATCTCTTTTTTAAAGAAGAAAATTAAATGCTATTTCAATTTTCTTGTGCTGACCCTTTAGGACTGTACTGAGTGCCTGCCACCTACCAGCATGCTCGCCAGGCAGTCTGTACAAATATTATTATTACTTAAATAGAGTCTGAATCATTACCTTGTGTTTTCACTTTGTAGCAAAGTGATTTAAATATAGTTTTCTTATGTTGGGATCCTTTGACAAATGCATAAATAGTTAGCGCATTGTTAGCAACAGTGAAAAGGAAATGGATGCCTGGCAGGAGGAAGGGCAAATAATTTTCTCATGCTTGCTGTGCTTTTTCTGTAGTGTAAATCAACTCTTCTCCTCTGAAAGTAAAAACCTATTCCAAGATGTCAACAAAAGTAAAGTAATTAGGAAAGGAAATGTAATTCCTCTCTGCTGCTCCTCCCTCACACACATTAGTAAATGAAAGCTATTTAAAGATACAACCTGGCATAGACTAATTGGAGATGAGTCATTTGGGACCTGATCCTGGAAATGCTTACTCAAATGAGTAGCCCTTTGATTGTTCGCCTGGGTCAGTTTGGAGTACTCGTGCTTGCTGCAGGATCAGGGAGGAGAAGGGTCAGTCCTGCAGGGTCCTGAGCTCTCCAGGTCCGAAAGGCTCCTGAGCTGGCCAGATGGCCCCAGTGGGAAGATGCCTGTGCTTGGAGTTAACTGCTTTATTGGGTCACAGCCAGTTTGGTCAGTGTCTTCCAGGACTAAACCCTGAATGCATAACTGTAAATAGAATAGGAATATTATGAGGCTACTTTGACTAATTAATCTCATTTGGAATAAAAGAAATAACTAGAAAACTGAAACACACCACAAAACTTTCCCACATCCACATCTGCTTCTGGTTCATGTCTGTCATAAAATTCACTACTGTAATATGCTTTTTCCACAATTTAGTTCTCAAATACTTTGCTGCAAAGGAAGCTGTAAAGCTCAAAGGCGTATTTTTTCTTAGTGTTAGTAATTAATATGCTACTAGTCTTTGCATAAATACATTGTCTGTTTTAAAGCAACTCATATGGGCTATTTCATTTTATATGACTGTTAATTAAGATGTTGATTAGCCCTACTATTGAAGCATTGAAACCCTTTCTAAAAGAAATGGCCACTGTTTCAATTTTATTTTAATTAGTAGTACTTTGAG
Organism: Hirundo rustica; assembly: GCF_015227805.2. NCBI lineage: Eukaryota > Metazoa > Chordata > Aves > Passeriformes > Hirundinidae > Hirundo > Hirundo rustica. The sequence continues at coordinate 10,297,905 of NC_053460.1, forward strand.
GTTATTTACTACAGTGTCAGCTATCAAAGTAAAGCTATTTAATTTGACGTTCAGTCCAAGGCAGGTAGCACACAGAATACATTTGCCTGTAACCACTGCCATTAACAGCAGTATGATTTAAGGTCATTTAAGAGTCATCAACCTCACAGATGGTAAAATGTGAAGTATCTAAAAGGGAAAATAACAATTGTTGTCTTGTCAAATAAAATCCGAACATTGTATTTTTCGTGAACACCCACTAGCTTCCAGCAATTTTATACAGAATGTGTTTCCCTTTGGGCGGAGAGTGTTAGGTCTTCCCTTTTATGTATCCTTCCATTGAGACATGCTAAACCCCTCGGGAGGTGAAACCCACCCAGATATTTGTGATTTTAAAACTTCATTTGCGTCACTTGCAACAGAGATGGATCATTATTCTGGGATAAAATCACATCCTGCAAAGTGAAAATAACAGGCAACATTTGACCTGAAAAGGGAAAGAGGAAAAAAAAAAAAAAATCCCCAATAACTTTAAAGTGTTAAAAGAAACAGACAGTGTTAAAGCTGCTTCAGGAAACAAATTCTCCCTGTAATGCAGTGTAATTACGATCTTTTCTAAGCTAAGTATAGTACCCTAGAGATTACTATAAGTAACTTATAATAGAATTTTTATTAGTGGTAGTAATTTTTTATGATAATTAGTGTAATCTGCAGCCAATAAAATCAGAAGATATATAGTTATCTCCTTTACACCAGAAAACTATTCTTCAGACAGCTGAAACATTAGAAAAAATATTTTATGATCGTTAAACACCTTTATGTTCTGATTATTTGGTATTTTTTTAATAGCTCTTTCCATTTAATGGTGAAAAATGTGAGGCATACTCAAGAGCCAGTATAAAGCAACCAGTTTGGGGTAAGCATCTGGCATTTCATTTCCTTGGCTATCTTTATTCCATCTTATCTGAAACCTCATCCTTTGTGGAAGTTAGTAGTTTTAAGTATTTCTTCTAGATGACGGGTGACCCTTGCACAAGCCCTGTCCTCACGGTGAGATTTTGTCTTTCCTTACAGACTGGAGTGAGAGCCCTGGCTGTGCACATGGTCTGTGTACCTTTGGGACTCTCTTCTGCTGCTCCAGAAAAAACGTTTTGACTGAATGGATCTGCTGCTACTGCTAAACCAGTGGGTTTGCTGGAAATACAAAGAAAGAGAACAGTTCCAAATAAACCTAGGGAAGGACTAACTGCAATTCTCTGTCAGCGTTCCGAACCATACTTTCACTTTTCTTCTCTGTCAGATCCCTCCAGGCTGCATGGATGGGATGGAGCTCTCACATAGGCTGTCAAGCTGGCATCATACATGCCTAGAATTTCTTAGACTTGGACTTCACTCAAGGCTGTTCAAATGTACATAAAGGCTACGAAGAGAGACTGCTGTTTTCCACTCAGGGAATGACATAAATTCACCTGGACCTTTTGAAAATTATTGCTGCAAAAGGAGGTCAGAGGACTGTTGCATTCTCCTAGAATTTTTAGACTTGGTTTGTCCTAAAGTGAGAAAGAGAAGGGGAAAAGAAAAGGGAGAAAAGTTACGGTCTCACTCAGATGTTCTGAAATTAGTATTACCAGCAACTGTGCAGATACTCATAATCTGTGTTCATGCCTTCTATGCCTTGATGAGCAGTGACTCAATGTTGACAATTGACATATTGTCTCCAGCATGTGACTTATTGTCTGTTGAGATGCATTAGGTAGAGCAAGCGCCATAGAGGTTTTCCATATTCTGCAAATATGGGACGACATCACTGCTTGCAGTCCATATTTTGAGAGTTCTTCAATGATCATAACTAATGCTGCGTGTATTAAGCTGGCTTATGTTTAACTGTACCTCATAGACCTATTTAGACAGTCCATGAAAACAAACAGTACATCTAAAGACAAAGACATTGGTTAGGTCCCTAATAAAGATGTTCTAATGGTGTTTCCTAGATGTGCTGTCAGTACGTTTTGTGTGAAAATATGATAACTGGCTGTTAAATAAGCAGTTGTTTCCTTCATGTCCCGGAAACCCTCACTTTGTGATGAAAATGGCCAGTCTTTCTTGCCTTGCCTCTGTTTTCCCCCACTGGTCTTTGGCAAAAGTAGCACTGTACAGACCTTCAGCCTTCAGGTAGATTCCAGTCCTGCTCAGCCAGGAAACACACAGGCTGTGAAAACAGCACCCTGGCAGTGGAGCTCCTGACAGTGGATAAAACATCAAGTTTCCATGCTGATTCTGCTGGATTCCTGTGTGCCAGCACTTAGAGACTGTTGACCGTGAGGTTCCTCTGACACTCTTGTGAACCCTCACAGGGACAGATGGATTTGCTCTTGAATGGCTCCATTCTTTTCTCGTTGTGAATAGAGCAGGCAATGGTTAATTTGCCCTGACTGCTGTCATGCACCACAGGCTTCTGCTTTGTCACCCCTCCTGCTGACCACGGCCTCAAGGGCAGAAGGTCTCATATTCTGAAAACGTGTGTACTTACTGTATGTGTCCAGCTTGTCTTTTGGGAGGAGGAGTGTCACAGCTGAGCACAGATGGTGCTCTTCCCCTTGCTGTGCTTCAGCCTGAGACTTAAATAAGAGGTTTCCAGCAAGCTGACTTGGTAGAAGAAACCGATGGGAGTTAGAGAATGGAAACTCCTGTTCCACCTACACTGAGGAATCTTACCGAAAGCCATGCTAGCAAAAGTGATCACCCATGAGTTTGGCAATGTTTTGAATTTATATAGGAGACATTATTAAATTATTCGTTGTTTTATTAACTTTTAAGCTGAATTACTGAAATTGTACTTAAGGCTGAAGAATATCTGAATAACTTGGATGACAAAGCAGTTTCTTTCTCATGTGGTCACCTTAGAGTATACCTTGCTTGCAGCCTGCTCTCAAAGTTCTCAAATTGTGCAACAGCTGCCTAAGCATTTCCGGGTACAAGTAAAAATGAAGTTTTTTCACCATCAGCCTGAATAATACAGCCTTCCTCCTTCATTTTTCATCCCATCTCCACAGATTAGATCAGCTAGTGTTCATTTGTTATTATTTACTCAAGGGTCTCTCTTCTTTTACTGTTCTCAGAAATCACTGTGTGTTCTTCCTCCAGCTTGCTGACCTTTGAGTTACATAGCAGAACTGTTTTCCAGGATTAGTTTCTAAGGGTTGATAGGTCTGAAGGATTTTAGGCAAAAAGGGTTATACAGTTTTAGTCTGAATACCTTATTAGCAGACGCTGGATTGCGTGGTAATTTGTCAAGATGTTAAAAGAGATGCATAGCACCCTCCCAGATAAATAAAGGTTAATTTGTAATTTCCACCACAGGCTGATCTATCTATGTAATTTAAGTGACTGAACTTTTATAGTCGGTGTGCAAGGAAAATACCTTTTATGTAGAATAGCAGCAGTAAACTGATAGTGTCATTTGTGCTGTAAAAATTGGTCACTGTATTCAATTGTGCATAAAACCCCACAGTCTTTTGAACAGCACCCATAAGTTGTGCCCTAAAAAATATAGAAAATAATTTTAGAAAAATCCAAGCATTCAGATCTTTGAAGATCTTTGATACCTTTATGAGACTGGTGTTAAACTTCAGGGTTGTTTTCCTTGCTTTTCAAGGAATTTGGCATTGCCACAATACCACATCTGGTAGAGGTTTAACTGAAAAATTGCTTGTTTCTAAATTCAAATCTTAATTTTTCCAGTTAAAATACGTATCCTGTGGCTCGTGGTGTTCATCCATTCTACTACCAGGTAGATAACAAATCATGCTCCTTGCCTCTCAAGATGAGTATCAGACAAATTCACTGTGATATGTACACCACTACCTAGAAACCATAACACAAGTGATAAATACCACAAGGTTGGCAGCGGAGGAAGGCTCTTCAAAGAAAATTTATACTAGAAAAAGGTAAGATTAGTGACATAGTTGTCAAAAATGTGAAATTTCTATCCCCCTTTGGAACACACTGGTAATCAGACCCTGAGGAGAAGAAAAAATCAGCAGCTTGAAGCAGAGTCTGTGGCCTCAGCCAAGAAATCCAGGTCACATCTGACACCCATTGAAATCCACACTCATGAATCCAGTGGACTTAAGGTTGGATTCCTAATCACCAGAAAAATGGTGTAATTCAATGTGTCATCTCCAGGGAAGGGTGAGAAGACATCTGAGATGGCAACAGAGACAAATGACTCTTCCCTTGAGGAAACATCAGATAGAGGAGAAGCTCCTCTGTACTGCACTGGAGTCCAACAGGTAATACCAGTTACATTGGCCTCACTAGTTAACACCTGAAATGTAATGCTGTTTTGATGACTATAATTTCAATGCCAAAAGCAACCAATATAAAACACTGTAAAGTAATTGATCTCAGCATTAAATTTGATTTAACTCAACTGTGTTTTGATTTTAAATAGTTAAATACAGTCAGAACATCCTAGATGTTTTCTGAAATAGAAAATTCAGTGAGGGAAGTGATTTCTTTTTCACATGACTGTCAATGTTTTTATTTTCACATGTTAGAAAAATCTTCAAAAAATATATTTCTGCAAAATGAAATATTTTAGGTTTAGGTTTTGCCCCTTCTCTTTCCCCTGTTCCCATTCTGCACTTTTGGAACAGGGGGAAAGACAAAACACAATTGTTCTTCGTAGTATTTCTTTCTTTTGTTCAGCATTTTTTCCATTTTTCCTGCAATATCCTCAAAACATTATTGGACCATTTTGCAGTGGGGCTTTATCCAGAAAAACAATGTCAAAGAATTCTAAAAATAAGAGTTCTATTACTATTTCTGATGTTAGAAACTGAGCTAATTTGTCAATAAGATCCAGTATAAGGTTATGGTTTCAGCACAATGGAGAAGTTATCGATAGAATAACGGATGGCAACCAAGAAGTCTTGCGTGTGTGCTTTTCTGTGAGTGGTTTCCAGATTTCACAGGCTGAGCGTAATGCTGTTTCTGTCTTGGAGGAGGAAAGACTAGCTTGAGGCTACAGCTGAACTCCTTATGAAAAGAAAAAGGAAGGCTGCTCCCATAATGGGGAGTGAAATACTGACCTTCTAGAATAGCCGTTTTAAGTAGCTTTTGGGTTTTGTTCAGCTGCGGTGGGGGAAGTGTAATTGTGCTGCCCAGTTCTGTTTGAACAAGTGAGTTGTGCACTTCACTGGAGGAATGTATGGAGTGTGTTGAAAGCACAGATACGGAAGTGTGGCCAGGAATGTGATAGAGTGGATATAAAATGAGTGAAGACAAGTGTCCTCATGCTGGCTGTGGTGGTGACGTGCATTATCTCGACATGTTATCAGGAGATAGATGTTTGCATTCCCATGGGTCAGTGCAAGTTGTCACAGTTTCGACTTCCAGCTTTTTCTTATGGAAATAACATCACGAGGCAAAGAACATGAAAAGTCCTCTGCTTGCTTGCACCTCCACATGTGATCTTACCATCCTGAATGCTCTCTAGAGGACTTAGGGTGCAGTGTGAAAGTATGACAATTGTTTTATCAATGGTCTTTTGCTTCTATTTATAGCAACAAAGTTGATAAAAATGTTTTATTTTATTCCTCCTTTTCCTACTCATGAAATATATTTGCTAGTGAGACATTTTCAAGGAGAAATAAGATATATAGAGTTTTTTTTGGGTTTTTTTATCCTTAGTACCATTAAAAAAAAAAAAATAATTAGATGGATTTCTGAGCAGTAAGGCTTTGATGCACACATTGAATGTTGCCTCTCTAGAAATGGAATGGCAAATAGCTCAAAACCTGGCACTTCCCACCCCAGTCCAGCCATTTGAAGGTAGTTATTTTTGCAAGACCACTTAAACAGGCCTTTTTTTCACTCCAGTGTGAAACAAAAACAAACAGTAGAACTTCTCCAGAGGTTTTGCAAAATGCACCTAAATAGTTGTCATTGTTTCTGGTCTGCTGATCAATTATTAGTATTAATTAAAGGATCCGTTTAGATCTGTTCCTCAGATCCATAACAGTCAACAGGAAGAGGAATGTGTGGCATGGAATCTTGATTCCTGTATTTACTGCATGTTGTATCTGTTCCTGGGTGTGTGAATATACCATCTGATAAGGTGAAACACCCTGTATATACTAGTAATTAGTCATAATTTCATGTAATTATTACAGCAATTTCTGTGGTAGCTATCACGTGTCCCAGACATCTGTACTTTAGAAAGCCAAATTTGTAATTTTCAATGAATATATAGTTAGCTCATTGAAGTATGTTACATACTTTTGCTTTGTCCCAGACTTTTGAGCTCTGTTGTACCTGTTTGCTCTGCAAAGGCAGTAAGAAAAGTAATGAATTTCCAAAATTACATATCTGTCCTAGTAAATTATTAACTTTGTGACTTTTTTATTTTTTGGTAAGGTGTCAAATGTTCTGGTGTTTCTGTCTTTGGGCTTGGTTTAGTTTTATTTTTTCTTTAACTGCATCCTTCCCTGTGTTAGCCTGTAAGTATAGTGCTCAGAAGCAGTGCCTCAAGCTGAGTGTGCTGAGGGCAGCAGCTTTGCTGTACGGTTTCCCACACACCTGCGTTGAAGTTTGAACAATCAGCACTCATCCTGATTTTTTTTCACTCTGAAGTATCTTCTAAGATGGGAGGGAATGGTTTCTTGTGCCAATCTAATCTGCAGGATTGCTTTGTCGTGCAAATGAAGGGAGAATTCAATACACTTGTTTTCACTTACAGCTAAAATCAAATATGAACTCCAATCAGAAAATGAGACTGAGATGCCTGGGGGGTAAGGGTTTCTTGATGAGGTTTCCTGGTTTTTTTAAGAAAGTCTGGTTTAAAGAAAAAATAGTAAAAAATTATTAGACTTAGTTAGATTTTTTTTAAAAACAGAAAACTGCAGAATGGAGTAAGCAGCACAGAAATGCAGCCAAAATTAACTTTGTGGGGTTTTTGAATCTCTTAAAATTTCAGTCTTAGAATTATCCACCTGTAGCCCAACAGTTTCAGTGTAAGAAGCAACCATCATTTATTTGTGCGCACTGATATCATCATCTCTTCATGCACTGGCAACCAGGGCTTACTTGAATTTCCTTTGATATATTTAGCCTAAAGGTTCTTAGATTAAATAAACATAAACAATCCAAATGGTTTTAAACTAATTCTCATAAAAAACAAAATTTGAAAAATATGCATTGAGAGGTAATGTAAGCATTTAGGTCATGCATTTTTTGTTTTAAAAATGTCATGAATCTTTGCAGCCATAAAGGGCTCTGCGACAATATACTGTAATGTTTGGGCTCTCCAATACCACTGCAAAATGCAGGA
>NC_053460.1:10310216-10452716 GCF_015227805.2 Hirundo rustica
TGGTTGTGTTCATCAGCTGAGTGAGCTGCCTAGCTGCAGACATATCTCCTAAGAAAACTTCATAAAGCCTCATAACACCCTGCCTCTGCCCCCAAGAAGATCATAAATACTTTGTTTTAATTGTTGAGGATAAATTACAGCAACACAAAGAGAGCATCCTGCACACTCCCTGTGCATCTCCTGCTGCTTGGTCAGCACAGGTCCACTGCTCCATTTTTAAATCAAATTATGCTTTTGATAATATTGTCTTGAGCCTACAGTTGCTGACATGGATATCGACAAAGGCTTAGCCAGTATTTTAATAAGAAAACAAAATACAGGAAATACTCTAGAGTTTCCAGGTGGATCATTAACAAGACGCCTTGGAGGGCTGAGACTGCCAGCCAGCACAGGGAATGCATCACAGTTCGTCATACAACTTAAACTTCTTTTGACATCTAGTTATGTCGAAATGTGACTGATCACCTAGGGGTCCAGGCTCCTGTGAGGGAAAAGTTCACTGACAGACAGCGAACGAAGCTGATCTTAAATGAGAATCAAGAGAAAGCAGCATTCCAGCGTCTGACAGTCTGCAGCTGCTACCTGGGTCTGCCTAACGAAGACGAGCCTGCTCTGCTGAACAGTTATATTAGCATCTGTATGCTTCTGTCTCATTATCACACATCTGCCCACCTTTATTCGAATGAAGCTTCTTCTGATCTGACAGCTCAGGCATTGTCAGTGAATAGATATTATGGGAGCCGGGTACAGCAGCTTAGGGTGTTAGCTTTTATTTTCTAAAGGCTGTTGTACAGTTTGACAGTATAATGCCACAGAGGTAAAGAAGATAATTAACATATTGGGCAGTTTCTAAACAAAGCTGAGACAGTTATACTGGCAAAAGTGCTGCTGCTGGAGCAGTATTGTTTGCACTCTGGAAACATCAAAGGCTTGCAAGATCTGCCTTTATAAAAAAGAGAACAGGTACAGCATGGTCCCCACACCACAAATAGGAAGTTTTGTGGGGCTGAGCCCACACCTAAAACTGCAAAACCTCTGGTGCTTGAAGAGCCTGTCGTGTGCATTCAAACCTCCGCTTGCTCAGACAAGCTATCTTTCAACATCTGAGAAGATGTGAAAAGGTGTGTGTGTGTGGAGACAAAATTGAGGGTCTTTTTTACTTTCTTGAATTTATTTTTACCCCACAGCACAAAGCTGAGCATTCATTTGAGCTTCACAGAGCTCATATTTGGATGGAGATTTAAGCCTTCTAAGTTAGAGATCACATGTGGGATTTTCTGGAAATGCCAAAAAAACATATGACAGAGGTTTTGTCATTTGCTCAGTAATATACCTGAAAGGCTTGTTAAAAACAAAACAAAACAAAATGAAAAACCAAAAAAAACCCCAACAACAACCAAAAAAAACCACCTCACAACCAATCAAAGGGGGAAATAGTACTTTGTGTCCACAGTGTAGATGGACAGAGATTATATGACTGAGGAAAGGGATGTTCATATTCTCTTCTGCGATCCGAGAAAAAAATGTAGTACTGCCATGGATTACTGCACAGCTTGTCTTCGATTTTCACCAGGTCTTAGAGTCTGTATAAAATATTGGGCAGTGCTGGAATTGAATGGCAACTTGACTTCATAAATATTTTGGATAGAAGCATTTACGAAAATATAGCCCCCAAAAGTCCTCATTCTTCTTTACATTTTGGAGAAAAATTGTGAACGGGATGCACTGCAGCAAGATCATCCATGAAATCACTGTCCCTTTGAGCCTTGGTTTATGTTTTAAATGGCAAAAATAATAACCTAGATCCCCCTGCCCACAAGCAATATTGTGGCCAAAATCTATATCTGCAGCTGGTTTGGATGAGTTGCTCATTTACAGCCAAAAGAGTGTTCGCTGTTCCTGTGGCAGTAAGTGGATTTACCCCGCTGAGAATCTAGACCCAAATTTCCAAGAACTTATGGACTTTCTTCATTTCATTCATGGCTTTCAGTCCACTGCTTTTTCTTTGTTCTTGAGAGCACAGGGTTACACAAGTAAATGTTGAAATTACTGCTATTTTGCAACAAGGCATTCAAAGTAATTTCAGCATCTGCGCTGATAAAGTGAGAACAGCTCATCCCGATTGGCCTCCAGGACCTGCACTCACCATTGCAAAGTTTGAATACAGAATTAGACTCGTTTAAAAAAGAGAGGGGAAAAAAAAAAAAAAAAGATAAATCCATTGTCATTCATTCTAAAAAGGCATTACAGACTGCCGACACTGTACAGAAAAATAGGAGATGTTGACCTTTTTATTATAGACTTTTCTGTGCTGTTGGCCTCCTGTCGGAGGTGCCTCCCCCCGCAGCCGCGCACCCCCGCACGCACCCGCACACACGCGCCCGCTCCTCAGCTCTGTGTTATCTCAAATAATTACCCTGCGCTTCTGGCTGTCCCCAGTGACTTCTGCTGCTAAAAAAGCTACTCATTGTCGGTGAGTGAAGAGGGATTTCAAACCTGCTTCTTGTGGCCCAGCAACAGCTCTTAATTAACCACTCAGGTATTGAGCCGCCTCCTCGCCCGGCTCCCATCCATATGGCAGGAACATGTCCACAGCGATAATCACTGAAGGAAATATTGTATCAAAAAAAGGGCTCGCGGAACAGAAAGCTCCTGCAAATTATTTTTAATGATTCTCCTCTTGTGAGCCGGATTATTTGTTATTTCAAGCAGCGCCAGGGAAGGGGGCTGTGCGGGGACATGCCAGTCCTCATCTCGCTCTCCGCTGCACCCAGGCAGAGCCCCATCCTCAGCCCTGCCACCGGCTGGGCACCTGGGCTACCCGAGGAAGCCCTTCAGGCAGCCTGAAGAGCTCTAGTTCCCTATGATTTTGATAATCCTTTGTTTCTAGTGCACCTCGCTCTCTACACGCTGGATGTGCGTGTTTCCTGTGAGAAAGGTACTTGAAAAAACTTGCAGGTTTGACAGACCCACACTTTTTCCTTACCCCTTGGTTTATAGTAAAGAAAACAGTTATTCGAGTTTATAAATATAATTAAAAATGAAGTTGCATTTACATTTTAAAACCTTGCATATACCAGCATACTGTGTCAAAAGATATTATGTATGATTTTACTTTGTGACAGAAACCATTACATTTAAAAATTCATTACAGCGAGGTTAGTTAGACACATGATGGATGCAGCTTTAATCCTGCCATATATTATTACAGTTAAAATGTAAATGATGAAAAATATTTTGTGCTTATCAGCATTTATGTGGAAATGTGTTTTACAGTGATATATGGTGTTATATTTCTATTATTGTGATGAGAAAGAATGAAATACAAAAAGACTAAGTGTTTATTAAAACATGGTTACTTGTGATAAAATATTCTTGTTGTACATGACTTTAAACATATTTACCAAGGGCATTTGTCCAAAACAGCTGTGAAATGTGTTTGCTATGCAAATCATTCTTTGTAATTTTTTCTCCTCTGTTATACCAACTATAGCTTTTTAATAGCCTAATGTTTAAGGTATGTAAATATACTTTTATTATTTTTCATTTCAGATGTGGGGAGGATGGGGGCTGGCTCTGTTTACATGCATGTATTCAAATAGATGGAAGCATACATAAAAAAATAGACAGAAAATTGATCCTAGCAAAAATCCTTTTCACATTCTATCTCCTCTCGTTTCAGTCTCTCAAAGCTAACCTTGATCACAGGGAGCTGAGCTCTTTGCCAGCGCAGCCCTTGGCAAATGCTGATCGCTGAGAACACGCGTGGTCCTGCTGACAGGGAGTGATTTAACACCTCACACAACTGAACCCTTAACTCAGCCTTGTTCTACGCTCTACTTCTCCTCCTCGCACACGGGAGATTCATGCCCTGGCCAGAGAACTGAAATTTTCTTTTTTCCCTAAGGAAGATGAGTTCTCAGTTGGGCTTGTGCTTTAGAAGAACCTTGCCAAGTAAATCCATACAGAGTTGTCCTGATCTGAAGGGTAATGAGTTTTGAGGTCAGTATTGCATGTTGCAAATTCCTAGGTTAAGTTTTTGAAGAAATTTTACTTCAACAGTGACACTTCTAGAAAGGTTTCTGGCACTAAGGGCCTGGTCTCCACAGGCAAAATCCAGTATAATCTTGAATAGAACAATACGAAGGCGTAAAAGCCATTAAGTGACTTGCCCAGCATCCCACAGGAAGTCTGTGACAGAAAATAAAAATGTGAAGGCCTGAAACTTAGGAATTTAACCATTCTATCTGTGCATTCCCACAGTTGCCCTGTATGCTGCGTTTTCAGTGGGTTTTCTCTCTTAGTCCTTCCACTGACCCTGGCTGACTGCTGCATTATTCCAGTATTAATGATGATGATGACCCAGAAGTTATTTTCTTACACCCCAAATTGTTGTTGCTTCCCCTCTGTTCCTGCTGTTTATTTTCTCTACAAGTTTGTGCTGTTTTCTTTGTTACTTTCTATGCGGCTCATAATTAAGAAAACAATAGAGTCAATAAACAAGTAAACTGTGTGGTTTCCATATTGTTCCTCTAATTCGTTCTGTTTATATTGCCATATCTTAGAAAAGAAATTCACTTGAGTTTGGCATGATGCAGTTATCAGGCTGAGGTTGCTTGTAGTTATATGATGCTGAGCCCATTTTTAACAAGTCAAATATGCTTCCTAAGAAAAAGAACAAAGTAAATCAAAATTTTTGTGATCAAGAGCATGTATGTCCCTCAGTCCTCAATGCCTGTCTTTTAATATGAACAGAGGCAGGTGACCTGGTGCTTGTAGTTCACTAAAGTGGCTATTTCCTTGTAACCTTCCTCTTGTAACAATGTTTATTCAGTTATCAGGGAAGAAATATCATTTGTCTGTGCAGCTACAATTACCCAATTTGTTGTATAAATTATTACTTTTTTTCTCATCTTGTGTTGATGACAGAATCATTTAATAGACTTTCAGTTGCTCGAGCTTGAAAATTGGTTCCACATTCTCTCTTTTTTTAGTTTTCCTCCCTAGGGTGAGTGCAACGTGGTCTAAATACAATTTCCATCCCCCCTCCCTTTTTTTTTAAACATCTGCTTGTATGAGGATGTTGTTGTGTACATTAGCGCCGTACAGTTTAGCACCCTTTAGGACTACCTTCGTCTCTCGGCTTCCTCATTCCCGGGGCCAATCATAATATATCAGGAACTGTAGATATTTCCTATCTCAGCACTCTCCATAACTCTTTCGCTCAGCTGTCTGAAGCTGTTTTCTTTAGGAAGTCCGAAGCAAGGGGGGCTGGTTGACCTGGCATCAGTCCTATTTATAAGAACAAACCCCCTTCCCCGCACACCTTTGGGGCTTTGTCAAGTAGGGGTCACATCCGTTTAAATTAACAGCTACCGCGCCCATGGCGGAACACGGACACCTAACCTTTACTGTCCCCTCTACCCTTTTGTTTGAAGTTATCCAACCCAGTCAGAGAATTTTCTCCAAAGCTGAGGTTACAGGATTTGCAACTGTGGCTTTGCCACATAGCTCATTAGGAAGGGAAAAAACAGCTGTTGTCACATGTACTGGATTTTTTTGTGTGTGACATATTTATTTGTTTATTTTAAATAAACATTTGCTTTTAAATTTTATCTCCCCTGCTGTTGCTGCTGAAATAAATGCCACTCAGGCTTGTTTGCTTAGTACAGGAGTTACTGCGTGGTTGGAGGGAGAAATGATGTATGGAGCAGCCATCTCATTCCCAGTCTGTGCTCAAAGGGCTTTTCTTAGAAGTAATGCCATCGCTGCTTCTGTGACGCTGGAGATGTCACAGAGTTACCATCTGCCCACTCATGAGTCAACTGGTTGCCTATGAAATCTATTTATTTTAGTTTTAAACCTAAGAATATTTGCTGAAAGCAGGATTATCACTTTGTAGACCACCAACAGCTGTTGAAAAGCAGGGCATAAAACTTTGTTTATGTCTTTAATAACCCACTTAATGACGGAGCAAGCACATAATTCATATAAAATAGGCTGGCATAATCTTACTCCAGTGCATGGTGTCAGGGAATTAAGAAACATCTGCTATGCCATAAAATAACATTGTATATACTATGTACATTAAAAACATGTGTACGCACATATGTATATTATACACATTATTTAAAATGTCTCAGTGGAATTCTACTATTTTTAATTACATTTAGCAAACAGTGAAATGATTAAATGAGGGTATTTTTGTTTCTGAATCTGAATTTTATAAGAAGTTGGAGTCCACAGCTAGCTATAAGGGCAGGGATATTTACAGTATATTTAAGACATAAAGGCAAAGTTTCAAGTTTTGAAATTGGGGTTCAAAATCTGATTTTAGCCTCCAAATAAGTGACCTAATTTTCTGAACCACAAAACATTTGTGGGTTCTTAACCTGATGAGAGTGTTGGTTGCACAGCAGCTTTGAAAAACCAGGCCAGTGTATCCGTGTCTAAATGCGGATTTTTATTTAGGCATCTGAATTTACAGCTTTTATCCACAGCAGTTCTAGGCATTGCTCCTGCCCTCGGGATGGAAACCCCACTGTGCTGCTGCTGCACATGCACAGGGGGTCACTGCCTCTGCTTCGGAGAACTTGGAGCCAAAGAGACCAACTCTTCCTCTGCTGGAGGGAGAGGGGGAATCCTTCTCCCTGCAAGAGGCTGAGCATCGTGGCTCCCAACCAGCAAAGCATGTAAACATGTCTTTAAATTTAAGTGTGTGAGATGTAAGTGGAACTACTTGCATCTTAAAATTAAATGCATGTTTCACTAGATCAGGCCAGATGGTTTTACATGCTCAAAAGTGACATTTACAAGGTCACATAGGAAATGTTTGATGGAGCCAAGAACCGAAACCAGATCTCCCGAGTGCCAACCTTGTGCCTTAATTTCGCACCTATTTTTTTTTTTTTTTTTTTTTTTTTTTTTGTGATGACATATTTCTCTTAATGCAAACAAACAAACAAACAAACAAAAAAGGATAAAACAATCCAATATGGAGACAATTAACTTGTGGGGTTTTTACATGTCTGTCTGTTTTTGTTTTTGTTTTGTTTTGTTTTTTTCCCCAAAAAAGACTTGAATATCCCAGTGCCACTGTTTCATATATTAGCACTTCAAGCTTTCCAGAAAAGCATATATTTTTATTCACTTTAAAAAAAAAATCTTCTATCTTTCAAAAATGTAAGTAATCTCTTTTCATTTCGTAGGTGGCCCACCAAATAAAAAAAGTTATAAGTTAATAAAATTTCTATACAGTTTTATATGAACTGAGTGAAGTCCCCCAGTATCTGAATGTTAATCTGTTGGAAAATAGCTGCTGTGGTACTGGAATAACTCAACGTCACACAGCAGGGTACACTAACAGTAGTTTTCTCATTGACATTTTCCCTACAAGTGCCAAAATAAACATGGGAAATTACTATGGGGAAAAAGCCCAATGAACTACTGGAATGGCAACTGTGATAAATTGAAGGCAGTTTCTTCAGATTCACCTAAATCTCTGATTTCACTAATGTGTATATTTTTCTTGGTAGTCTTATCCTTGTGAATTATCTCAAATGCATTTGGTTTAGTCTGTCTTTGCTAGCTCTGGTCTTGGCATACAACTACATTCTTTGCAATATCTCATTCTGCCTCAGGTTTGAGTGTCTTTAGTTTTTCTGTCCTTCTCTAACTCAGGTCCAGACCTCAGCACCATGAGAAAGTACTGAAGATTAAGTACTATTTCCTAATTAACATTTATTGATCAAAGTCTTACTCTGTTTATGAAAAGGAAGGAAACAACATTCTCACCCTCACACAGGACCCTCCTATTACACCAGCGATATGCAAAAAGGTAAAATATGAGCATGGAAGTGTAAGTTTTATGTAATGACCTCTTTTTTTGGCTGGCTGGGTTCTGTATTTCACTTTTGGATTTGACTTCTATTCATAGAATTTACATATCTGTGACCAGTTTGCAAAACCTCTTAAAAACTAGTATAATTTAAGTACTATTCATTTAAATGGACTCACCCAGTCAGCTGTGGGGTCCGAAAAGCAGGCTCCAATTTTTCTTCTTGAGTGTATTTAAAATATTTCTTCAAGCTGTCTGGCTCCCCCAGAGCTGAACAGGGGCCTGTGGCCAGGACACTGCAGCCTGTGAGCTGAGAGGACAGAGCCTGCAAGTGCTAGAGAGGTAGTGTATATGTAGAACTATTTCTTTTCTAATTTGTATCGAACTGAAAGCAATGGAAATGTAGAATCTTCCCCAAAAAAGTCCTCTAACTTGTTGTCCTGGTTTCTCCTTCAGCGAAGACCAACTTCACTTGTTATGAGCATTAAGGATCCCTGCTGCACAGCATAATACATCTTCTTGTCAAGGTGTGCTTGACATCAGCTTCCCACTCCCCTGGACAGACACACGTCTTCCCTTGTCAGGGGAGCAGGCACTCAAGCTGTTAATAAGGTATGTATCTGTGTTTCTCCAGAGTTTGATTGTGGGGTTTTTTTAACTAAACCTGAGCTACACTATATATGGGATTAGAGCAACTGTCCTGTCTAGGGAAGGTATTGCTCCTTCTCCACCAGCAGCAGACACTCAAGAAAGAGACCAGAAAGCCTGTCTGGATGCTGCTGCTTCTACAGCACAACTTTCCAGCTTCTTGCACCCAGCAGCTCCAATTTACTGAGACTAATATCCTGATTATTTTTTATAGTCTCTGATAGGTTTTCCCTTACCTCCCCATCCATGGCTTAACATGATCAGTTTTTAAGGCCATGTAAAGATTTGATATCCACAACATCCAGAGGCATTTAATTCCACTGTTTCACTCCATGTTATTTGAATATGCACTGAATTCTTCCATTCTTGTTCCAAATAATTATTTCCATGACGCTCTTGATGTTATAAATCTTTGCTGTACCTACTTTTTGTCATCTGCGCTTTCTTCAGGCTGTGCAATCATCCTGTGCGTAGGTGCTACTCAGAAGCAGTCCCATGTTTTTAAAATGTGTCAAATAGCTACTGGTAATTTAACAAATAGCATTTATTTTTGGGATAAAGTGAGCACACATTACTACCCTCAGTGATACACAAGCCTGAAAAATACCACTCAAAGCAGAAATACAAAAAGCAGATTAAAATCCAACACCCTTCAAATGGTATGGAAT
Source organism: Hirundo rustica (assembly GCF_015227805.2). Classification (NCBI taxonomy): domain Eukaryota; kingdom Metazoa; phylum Chordata; class Aves; order Passeriformes; family Hirundinidae; genus Hirundo; species Hirundo rustica. Next base: position 10,319,370 of record NC_053460.1, read on the forward strand.
ACAGAGCTGGGACAAAAATACTGGTGTCTCCCTGAATTCCCCATTGTAGAGGAATCTCCAAAAACACAGAAAATGGCTATCGAAGGGTTCCCTTCCCGTGTGTTCCCCTGCCTGGTAAATTGGGTTCAAGACTTTAAATATCATGTGGAGAAAATCTTGGGAGTAAAATCAGGATCTCAAGTGGTTGAATTGCAAATTTTAAAGCATGCTCAATTTTATGTGGTTCTAGCCACCTCCTTTATCTGGAGGCTCCCTGTTTCCTGCATACTGGGAGAACTGGAAAGTGAATGCCAGTGAAAGCACCTATCACAGCTTATTACAGAGGCTAAACAGCCAATGTTATTAGTAGATGAGCAGGAAAGGTAGATCAATATAAGGAAATACTGCTTTCATTCACTATTCCCTTTGTCACTGCCAGACCTCAGAATTCTTCAGTTCATTGATGTCAGTAAGGATTTACTTCCCTGCTCAAGGAGCTGGGGCCAGATTATTCCCAGGCTGCAGCAGATACTGATCAGTATGTAAGCTGGCTTGGGCAACTGGGTAAGAAAATAAAATTTAAGTTCACAGCAGCTTAAATACTGCTTGGGTTTATAATGTCCACATTGGTATTCAGCAACTTGTCCAAAATATATCTCCTTTCACAGCCATGCCTGGTGAGTACCCCAGGTTGGTTAGACAGAGGAGTACACTGTTTTCATTAGCTGAGTGAACATCTAGCTCAGGCCAAATGTGGAAACATTTTATTCACAGGGCTGCTCAGGGGTTAAACTCTATTTAACACATTCACTCCCCTACTAACATGCCATTATTTCATTTGCAGAGCAGCTTCCTCCCCAGCAGCACCTAGAGCCTGTCCTTGCATACCCCCAAGCTCTAATGCCCTCAGCAAGCTGTGGTTTACACCACATACACCTTCTCATCACTGTTATCACCAATGGTTTCCTCGATGGAAGTAATCATTCACATTATAACTGTTGCCAAAACCCTCTGGCACCAGAAGTGCTCTTGGAATGAAAGCCTGAAGGCGTGCAAGAGCCTGAGCAGCTGTAGCCCAGCCCAGCCAGTCAGTGAGCTGGAGCTGAACCACATTGGGGGAAAAGGCACGACACTTCCCTGAGACAAATTACACTTTGCTTTACATGCACATATAGAGCCACATTTTGTGCTCAGTATCAGCCAGAGGTAGGTGCCTAGATCTGCCTTGTCCTTGCAGACAGGTTCAGTTGCCTGTCAACATATTTTTAAATGTATTTATACACAGGAATGCATGTGTGTGAGTGTGGGCTTATTTTTGCTCAGAGTTTGTACATCTTGAGGACCTCATTCCCTAAATGAAGGTTAGGAGTTCTCCACAGTTCAAGTTATAAGCAGAGATAGTAAAAAATAAAGACTTTCTTCTCATCACTGATATGACATTGTCTACCTAGTCACAGAATAAGATACAGCAGATTAGTCTGAGTTTCAAACTGTCACAGTTCAACAAGGTAATGCATCCAAATAGTCATTCGACTTACCTGGAAAGCTTTCATCTTTTCCAGGGAACCAGGCTTAGGGGCATTCCTAAAGTCCCTGGCAGCTGGCATGTGAGGAATTCTTGTTGTGAGGGTGCCATTTATTTGAGTGGGCACATATGAGTGCAATCACCACATTCTGATTTCAAAGATGACTCTAAATGTTCTATGTCCCTTCATAGGTTTAGCATTTTTAGTGAGTTAAACTAACTGCATTTGCTATATTTGTACAGTTGAATTGTGTAACTTGATTGCCTGACACAGTATCAGCAGTGTGAGGTCCTTTATGGGTCACAGCTCAGCTGAATTTTATGCATAAGAATTTCCCCATTTTTGTTCAGGACATAATTGTTCTTCTGGGCAATACTCATCAACTCAAGTCTAGAGAAAGAAAAAAAAAAAAAAAAAAAAAAAAAATTGCAAAATGCAGCCAGACATCTCCAAAAGAGGCTGTTTGTGCCTTGCAATGAAGCAGAAGGAAAGTAAAATCTTATGCCAGTTCCTTTGGACAGGGGCCACCCATCCCACACAAAGACCCTCAGCCACAGCCCAGGCAGCTGATTCCTTGTCCTGATGTCTCAGGGCAGCATCCCTGTGTGGAGGTGGCTCTTTACTGGCCCTGACTGGATCCTCAGGCACCGTGCAGTGGGTTCCCACCCCCGGCACAGTGCAGGTGAGCAGCCCAGCAGGCACCAGCAGGTACCACCACACACCCCTGGGCACCATCTTCTCTCCCCTGGAGTCCCCACAGAACTGGGGGGCTGCACATCCCCAGGCAGGCAGCGACCTTGGAACAGGGCTTGGCACCAGGAGGATTTGGGGCAGAGTGGCACACTGTAAAACTGTGCACGAGCAAAGACAGCCCAGCTCCTTGTTAGCGCTGGAAAATGCTCTGCAGCATCCAAACCCTGCAGTGCTCCAAGCCTGGGCTGACGGGCCAGCTAATTGTCAGGATGCCACTGCCTCTGCTCCCTGTGTGGTCCTGCAGAGAGCCATCGTGATGGCTGCCAGTAATGAGGAAAACTGGTGTGGTTTTGTTTTGTTTCCTTTTAAATAAACTTGCAGTCCTTAATCTAGCAGGCTGGAGTCCAGATTTGACAGCCCTGTGAGTAACGAGGTGCAAGGAAAGACAGGATGTAGAATTAGGAGGTAAGGGCTGAAGGTTGCCCCAAATTTGATCTCTAGACTGGACATATCACATCTCCACCCCACCCCCCTTCATCCTCCCCCTTGCCATCACTCTTAGACACGGGGCATAGGTGCTCACTTACCAGGGCAATGGCCTGCCCAGCACACAGGGCGCTGCAGGGGGAGAGACCCACTGGCATCTCTTGCTCACCTCACCTTGAGGAGAAACACTGAGCTGTTCAGCTTGTTCAGATGCATGCACAGGAGTGATACATGCTTATCTATAGAGATCTATAGAGGCTGAGGGATACTTACAATTACTAAGTCATTTTAAATATCTTCAATGTCTCTTCAAAATAAAGGTAAAATATTCTTCTATATCTTCTCCTATTTTACATACACTTTCTCTGTTCCTCTGTGTCTCCCCTTCCATCCAGCTGATCATGTGACTAATTTTCTTTACCTGAAAATTGCATTTTTGTTTTGTTACTATCTACTAGAAAAATATAGCACCCATCCAAAGTGTTTGTTTTCATGAGGCTGGTACATTGCACATTTGTTTTCTGTAATGATAGCGGGTTAGTGTGCCTTCACTTCTATTTAATATTCTGTATCTTGACTATTTACAATTGTAGCACTGCAGAGCAGGGAATTCTTATGGATCGGTGCATCAGAGATAGACCAAAACCCAACTGTGGGGGAATTGATGTTGGTTTATTGGTTCCTATGTGTTGTTGCCCAAAACATGAGCTCTAACCTTTCATTTGCTGAGCCCCTGAGCTCTGACCTCTGTGCCCCAGGTGACCTCACACCACAGTTATGTACTATCTTTACACAGGAAAGTAGGAAAACACTAAATGTAACTAAGAGGCCTATTTCATATAGCAGAATAAACCCCAGCAGAGCGCCAGAGCTTGTTGAACAATGCTTTCTGTGCATCCACCAGCTGCCCTGCACAGCCACATCACCTCTGGGCTTGGCTGTGTGTCCCAAGAGCAGGGCAGAACCTCCTCCACTGCTGCTCCCTTTGGTGCAGCTCTGCTAGTGAGTGGTTGCAGAGAACCCCATCAGCTTCCAGATAAAGAGGTTCAAGAAGTAAAAGGCAAGTCAGGTTCACCCAATGTCTCTGGTGATATTTTCTGTTACATCGCCCATGTAACACTGGCAAAGTTTGTAGCCATGACTGAATTACAGCCATGCATGCACGAAACTGGCATTTATTTATCATCGAATTTTTTATAGCAGCAAATAAGAAAGTGTACAGATTAAAATTTAAGAGTTATCTCAACTAGCTCAAGACCCTCTAATCAGCTCACCTTGGCTCAGGTGTCCCTCTGCTTGCCAATAGTCTTTCCCATGCATCAAGGAAAAGAATATAGTCAGCAAATCCCACCGTTTCCATGGTGACCACAGGTGGCCCTGCGCTCGCCTCCTCTACAGATGAACAGATAAAAGGTCATCGGTATTGATGGCACGGGGGAGAAATTAGTGCAGGCTGGTTTGTGTGCTCCCGTGCTAGGGCAGGGCAGCGATGGAGTGAGGACCTCAGCAGCGTGTGAATCCCTTTGGCTCGATGCCGCTGCAGCTGGCCCAGGTGTTTAAGTGCATTTTTGGACAGGAATGCTTTCGTGGCCCATGGCTCTGGCAGCAATGGGAGAAGCTCGGTGGTTTAGATGGACAGCTATAAAACAGATTAAAATATTCAGAGAAGTGTGGCTTTTTCTCTGGAGAGTTGATAAACATGGTGAGCAGCTCTATATTTTTAAGGCAGCAGTTTGAAAGAGGGGCAAGTGTAAAAGTTTAATTACAGGCTTTTCCTGACAGCGAAACAAATCTTTAGTCTGTGTGTGTGCTGTCGTACCGTAAACCCAAAACAAGCAAGGGAAAGGAAAATAAGCTTGTGCTGGCTCATATTCTGTGCTGTTCTGACAAAATATTTTCAGCTGTTTAGTATAATGTCTGGTGTATATTGATGTGTATTGATTTTTCAATCCAGCTCTTTAATTAGGCTCTTGTTGTTCAACCTTGCACCTTTGCTGCATGAGAGAATGAAAACTGCATTTCTTCTCTAGGATCCTTGGACCTGAAACAGTGAAGCAGAGCAAGGCTGGAGGAAAAGCCTGCAGAATATTGACAGGGAATCTAAATATCTCAAAGGCAAAAAGTTGCAAATTTATGTCTATATTTTTTTTAACAGGAGAGGCAAAACATTGCAAATACTAATCTTAAAATCTATGTTAAGGTCAGCTGGAAGTGAAAGAAATTAACACTCCACTGACAACTGAACTGTTGTTTCTTTGAATGGCTGATGACCCTGTCTAGTCTACAACGTTGTTAAAAATTTATTAACTAGCTCAAATGCCTATTGACTAGAAATGAAATACACATTGAGGCACAACACAGCTTCTGCATGACACAATCACATTTAACAATGTGCTGAGAGAACACTTTTCCATAGGTATTCTGTGAAAAGAAAATCTTCTTGAAGAAATGTTTACTTTTCCTTACTTCAAGAGATCTTTCTTTAGATAAAAAGCCAAAAAATGTAAATGTTATTGAGTAAAACTGAAATTGCATGAAGATGTGGTGTCACTTTCTCTTACTGAGGGACAGAGCTTTCAGTTTCTCATCACTAAAATATGAAAGCACAGCATCAGAAATGAGAAAATAAGTAGCTAAATGTAGAGCCCAATAGGAATTTATTGAGCTGGGAATACAGTAAATATGAAATTGAGGCATTTAAAGCTCTATTTGAACATTGTGTCATCGCTCAGTGTCTCATTCTGAGCCTATTTTCAAATAGGCAGTGAGAAACTACGTGAATCTGAAGTGTTAAAAATGGTTAGATTTTGGCTAATTTGATTTTTCAAAGGGTGGAAAGATCTGGTGGCATATTGATGCCACACCTAAGCGCTGCAGAGATAAAGGAAACAGAAGGCAGTAATCCATAAGTATAAAGTGAAGAATGCACTCCACTCTAGTGCTCTGCATAATCCTGTACAAAGTGATATAATTTATCACCCTTTTTTTGCCCTAAAATATTAACATTCAAATTGCCAAACCAAGTAACCTTGAGGATGATATGCCCAGTCCTCACAAACTTGAGCAGGACCAGGGTGCTTGAACCTCAGTTCCCTTGAAAATCACTGCCACGACCTGCAGTCCCGGCGGGGCCCTTGTCTCTGCATGGCGTGGATGCGAAATTCCTCATTTTGCCGCAGAAGGCGCGGAGTGGTTCGGTGGTTCCCGTGGCGGGTGTCGCGACATCGGGGGCAGAAAGCTCCCCCAGCAGCTCCCTGCTGGCTCCCCGGCTGCTCCCGCCTGGAACCGCGACCACACTGAACCGGGAGTTAAGGCGGATAACAAAAGTCAGTGGCTGTTCACCTTCCAGCAGCAAGGATTAGCTGTTTACTTTTGCAGACAAAAGCGGGGCACCCTGGGAAGCCGCGGCTAAGAACTTTCAAAGCAGCTTCCATTATCTACTGTTTAGGTCAAGCCAACTAGCACTTCTGAGTAATTTATAAAGTGCTATACTCTGAGGTATTGCACAATCTCATTATCATTAGTTTTTTGCATATTTAACTACAGTTTTTAATTAGATGGTATTTTATTATTCATGCACATAATTTGACTCCAACTCAGGCAGTTCTCTTGTAAAAGGAAATTCATTTGAATCAAAAGTTTGTACTTCATGGTGTTTAGCTGGCAAGTGGTGCAAGTCTGCAGTCTGTAATGGCTTTCTTTTAATTTAGCTAATAGCTATCATGTTATGTACCTTTATAAATTTGTTAAATTCATAGCACTGGGAGTTGTCTCTCTATGCGGTAACTGTAAGTAGTTTGCTGTGTTTGGCTTTCACATACAAACTGTTTGCTCAGGCTCCTTGATGTATTATTAAAATTGGTAATGGACTCCTGGGACGTCATCTAGTTATATGCCTTCATTTGCAGAATAAACCATGCGTTGTTTTCATCTTTACTCATGATTGTTAATGGCATTGATGATGAGAGGGGTGTTTTTCCACTGCCTTTATCAGTGCTGCTTTATTATGCAGGCAAAATAGCCAAGCTGCTGATTTTGTTTAAGGTTTTCAATTAGTCATTTGACTGAACACATCTGTTACTGGCAGGCTTCCAGCCCTGGACTGGAGCTATTACTAGTTTACACCTGCTGAACCATGGCCATAAGCTGTGAATGGGAATAAACCTAAATTGGCCTTTTAGATATGGTTGAAAAGTTGTGGCGTTGCAATGTTTTACTGCAGTGTCATGATGGTATGAATTTCTCAGGGTCTGAGGTTTGTATCAGATGCGATATCCCACTTACTCAAATATCCTGTTTATAGGTTTTGTTATTAATAATCTGTTTACTGTTTTACAACTGCCATAGCTTAATCAACTGGTATTAAGTAGATAAGATAGTATTGTATTGCAAAGGGTGTAACTCCTGGTTAATTATGTTTCTAAACAAAACATAGCAATTAAGCTGCAGCTATCTGCAGACACCTAAGGAATATAGGAATATATGCTAGGAGTATATGCATCTCCTGCTCTGTTTGAAAGGTTCATTAGGGAATTTAGATATATTTTAGTATGGCCACATGAGGAAGCTCTTCCACGCTTTCCATTTTATAGGTATCTATTGCCACGCCCTTCCCTAAGATGAAAGGAAGTTCATTTGTCATTGTTGCCAGTTCCTAAAACTATAAAACTCAGCAGGACAAGCGGTTGCATTTGGTGCACCAGTAGCCAGGTCACAGTGAAAGCGGCCAAGAGTTTTATTATTGGAGTTCAGGGAAGGTTCATGGAAGCAGCAACATTTCTGTTTGATTCAAGTAATGCACCTGTGACTGAAATGGAAACATTTTGCTCATTGTGAGAAAGTAATGAACACCGTTTCAAACCCAAGCAACTTGACAAAGATGTTGACAGAGCTACTGAGAGTAAGGTGCCATGACACCATTGCAGTTATAATGATTAACCTATTAATGGGTCTGTAATCATTGTTTGGCAGCACGGCTTGATTTACTTCAAGGAAATAAATATCCCTGTGCTCTAGGAGGTGATTTAATTTTCTTTTTCCTGGGTCTTGGATCCCCAAAGAAAGCAAATGCCTGTAAAAACACTGCATTGACCTTGCGCTCATTACTCCTTGAAGGCAGCAGTGTGTGGGGGCAGGGGATGGGGAAAAAAAATTGCTTTCCAGAAGTAAAAGGTCTATTCATTGACATATTTGATATTTCTCAGTACTGTTCATCCTTGAATACATACAGAAGAGGATGCATTCCCGCAGCTTCCTAGTGTCCATCTTCACAGCCAAACTAAGATCCGTCAGTGGATGACATGGTTCAGAAAGCTGGCAAAAAAAAAAAAAAAAAAATTCCCTTTTCATGGCTCCCTAGAATTTTGAAACTATTTGCAAAGAAAACCATTTACAGGAGAAGTTAAAAGCCATTTTGAAAAACTGTCTCAGTTTAACTAACTTGATTGACACCTCAGTTCAACAAAAACAGAATTCAGCCATAGTGGGACTTCATGTTACTCAGTCTCACTGCTCTGAAAAGACCTAAAAGCAGAGATTTCAATATGAGCAGCAGTATCACATTTCCATGTGCTTTACTGTATTCCACAAAGTGGTCAGAATTCCAGCTGGCCATTTTGCATTCATGGTCTCGAACAAACCTCATATGAGTCCTGGCGCATAACATTAGCAAGGCCTGAATAGCTGGTACATAAAACCTCTGCAGGAGCTCAGTAACCTGGTCATGAGCCTACAGTTAATGAACACTTCTCTGAAATGTCCAGTGGCCTCACCACTGCCACTTCAGGCAGGATTTCTTCTGTTCCTCTCAGGTGGGAAAAAAGCCATCCACAGTTTCACCCACACCAGGCAGCCAGCTGCCTTAACATTTTCCCTTCAATGTCAGAGTGGCCAGAGTTTGACCATCATTTTAATGCTTGAAGAAAAAAACAGATGCCTCTCTTATTTGTTGCTGTACTCCTACAGCCAGTGGATCAGTCATTCCCAGACTGCTACAATGTACCTTCCAAGTCAGCAGGTTACAATAATCACTGTGTTTGCAAGCCTGGAGTCTCATTCTGGATCGTTCATAGGTAACTCGAAACACTCACAACTAATCACAGCAGGGGTGAAATGCAAACCAAGCTCATCACAACCCTTGCAAACAACAAAAGGAGTCTCATCCTGGCTTCAATGTACACAAGGAGGAGACAGCAGCAACCTGCAGAGGAGCAGCTTCTGGTATGTGATTTGAAGCCCATGCCATGTTTAGCAGGCAGCTCTCACAGGGTGCCACTGTCCTCTTCATCCCTTGGCAAACTCTACCTTTTAGTCTTTTCAGACTGGGCATTCAATGAAGTCTAGGAGAATTAGCTGTCTACTGCTATCAGAAGCCAAGAGGATTTGAATATCCAGCACTGCTTGGCTCCTTCGCAACCCTCAGCTTCAAACAGTTTTTCAATATTTCATGGCATTGTTTGCTGGGGGAAAAAAAATATCCCTCCAACAAAAAAGAAAATCAATTTGTAAAAAAATAAGAACAAGACAGATGTCCTTTCCATGCCCTGCTGTCTATGCAGAAACTACCCAGGTTGCTAAGGGTTAAATTTTTTCCCGAGTTGGCCCAATCACATTCCTTTTTGCCTTCTTATTAGGTTAAATAAATAGAAACTTCTTGCAATATCCATCCATAACGATAAGCAATTCCCACTATAATGGAGGGCTAATATATAAATTCAGCCCACATCAGTTTTGTGTCAACTAGCAAAAACAGAAACAATGGAAACTAGACAGTCATGGCTCTGCATAGGTCAACAACCAAGGTTATCTGTATTCAATTACTGGTATCTGCAAACTTGCATACTGTCAGCTGATCATAGACTAAATGAAAACTTATCATGCACAGAGGCAGCAAATACATTTATTTGAAGCAGGCATCATATTAGTTCGCTGGTTCGACTGTGGTTAAGGGGAAAAAAAGGGGTTATCAGTCTTTTGGGAAATTCTTTCAAATATAACCTGCAGCAAGTATCTAAAATTGGGGATTATCTATGTTATAAATCTTTGTTCAAAAAGTAGAAAAGGAACAGAAATTGCTCTGTAGCCCTCTAAGACGATAAATTATATTATTTAACAATAGATAAACTTAGGGCACCTTTCCTGTGGTACAGCCCTATTGTGAATTAAGCTTTAATCTGCTTCACCTCAACATCTGTTCAGTGGAACCAAAGATCTGGCTGTATTGGACACAGACAGTAATTTGTTTGTTAACTGCTTCTCCGGAACAATATATCATTTCAGAAAACAAAGCCTACTAACACAACGCATATTTATCTGTTTCCTCTATCTGTGTTCCTTTTTCCATAAGTGCAAGTTCAGGCTTTTGAAATGTTTTCCTAGAGATAATTTGTGATGCTGTTAGATTCATAACCCTGGAAAAATAGATTTTTTTTTTTTTTTCAAGGTTTTTTTCATCTTTGACCAACAGATGTTCTGTTCAAAATCTGAAAGTACTCACGATGTATGTACTAGCAAATTATAATTGTTAACGCCCCTGTGGAAGGAAAATGTCAAATATTTTCTACTGGTAGACTGTTTGGAAACAAAGGCATTTGCTTCACAGAAGTTCACGTGCTCAATCTTCCCATTCGGCTTTTCCAACAGTCTATTCAATTAGGCATTTGACATTTTGTTTGTTTTCAGAAGAGGAAGTGAAAATTAACTTCACAGAAACAAAAAATAAAGCATAAAAGCCAGTGGGCATCCTGTATTCCACTTTGAAATGACACTCCACTGCATTTCAGTGATACAAAGGTGACCACAGAAACAAGTCTGTGATCCTGCGCCAGCATTTTACCACTGCACACCAAGGTGGCAATCAAAGAATAAAAAACATCTGGGACTGTGATGCAGATAAACGTCCAAACATATGTCTTCTAATGAGAGCTCTCCACCCCCATGTCTCCCCTGGCCAGACAACTTCAGTAAAAACCATATTTACCTGCAAGTCTCCACCTCCACATCTCTCTAGTGCGACATACAGTGTTTGAATGGTTCATACTTCCCACTATTGTTTTAAAAGGTGAGATTTACTCTCTATTGAAGAGGCTAAAACCTCTCTGCTAAAACCTCTCTCTTCTTTTCTTTCTTTTAACTTGAAACAAGAAAATTACTACAATTGTAGAAATGTCTTAAATCCATACACTGTCAGTCCTTGTACACAATGTGCCGTCCTTGTATTGTGCTATATTGTGTGGTAATGTCTTCTACTCTAGTCTATATCTCATTGCATTATTTTATCTCCCTCCTTGTAGCACTGGGTGTGTCCAAGCCCCTCATATTGCTGTACAAAAGAATAAGACTAATGTGTACCACATGCTCGCATGATTTGGGGAATCAATCTCTACACCACTAAAATTAATTCTGTTTTATAGCATTGACTGCATTGCATCTGTTTCAGAGAGCAAGCCCCATATGGACTGGAACTTCCTGGCCCTCTCTGTAGCCTTTTGCCCTCTCATTGATGCACTGACCATAGGAGATGCAGGTTGCATCCTTTTACCTGGCTACAGGGCTAACAGTAAAGCATCATTAAAATGGGAAAAATCAGCCATGCAAATGAGCCAGAGAAATGGCTGCCAACCAAGGCAGAGGAACTTTTCCAAGTCTGAACCCTATCAGGCAGCAAGTTAGTAACTGTTTTGTGGGTTCATTTGATCAGCTGATAAATATGATAAGAGGGCACCTGAGGTGTTACACAAATCAGGAGAGACTGAGAATCTGTGTTTCTGAGAAGTCAGAGGCAGGAATTTGTGTCTAGAAGAAGAATTGTGACCTACTTAGAGGAATCTGACTTAAGCCCCAAATAATGTTCTTGCTCAAGCATGAATTACAAGCAGCTGAAGAAAGATGAGCTTTTGCACTTGTGCTCTAGCCAAGTTTGCCCACATCTAATGAGCAGAAGTACAACTCGGTGCCATTTTGTATTCCCAGGACATGGTGCAGATGGGGAAGCTGCTCTGAATGTGGGTCCAGGAGCCCTTCGCCCACTCCTCCAGGCACTCCACACATCCTGCCTCATGCCTCTCCTTGCAGAGCCTGGAGGTGGAAAACATCATGTTCAAGAGCAGAGGGAGAAGCAGTAACTGTGAGAAGCAGCCCTACAAACTGGAACCAGAGCTGGCAGCAGTGCTGGAGCACTGGGCATGGATCAGGCTGGAGAAAAAGAATTAACAGTACCGTGCTCAGAAGCCTGGAGAGTGAGAAAGCAGCAGTCACCCATGGAGGGAGGGGAAATGCTAAGCTGCCACACATAAACTCAGGTACTATAGTCTCAGTACAGAAAAATTCCCGGAGGCAAAAAGATGGTGAAAATATGGGTCTTGGTTCACCCCCATGCTGGGCGATGCCTCGCTGCGTGTCAAGTCTGGGCAGATGCTTTGTGTGTTGTGTTATTTGGGCCAAAGTCCCACAGGAAAAAAAAAAAAAAACCAAAAAACAACTGAGTCCAAACTGAAAGATGCTATGAGTCAGTCTTCTGATGAAAGAGAGGAACGTGATGTTGGGGCTGGCAAACATGATAGTGCTGTGGGATTAAAATAAAAAAAAAGAAAAAGAAAAAGAAAAAGAAAAAGAAAAAGAAAAAGAAAAAGAAAAAGAAAAAGAAAAAGAAAAAGAAAAAGAAAAGAAAAAGAAAAAGCCCTCAGAGAAAGGGCATGCAAATGATGGGAAAAAGAGCAAAAGAGTACATTTTCTCCAGGGATGCTATATTCCTGCCTTCCCTTCCCCCAGAGCGGGTCGTGGATGAGCTCATCAAGTCAGAATCCGGAAATAAGAAGAATGTAAAGATTAATAGCTAAAGTATCCCATCAGCCTCCATGATAGAAATGCTTTAGTTGGGGTTTGAGGCTGCCTGGGATCCTGACCTAAGCATACCCCTGAGAGCTGGGAGAGCCCTGGGTGTTGCCTAGCCAGGTTGGGCAGGTGGTGAGACACGGCCCAAAAGCTACCCAGGAAACAGCTGGACCCACACTGGCACCACCCGCCCTCTCCAGCACCACAGTTTGAAGTGAGACTAACATGAGTTAAAACTCAAGTTTTAATCAACTTCTATTATCTGCAAAAAAACCCCTAAAGTCTGGCATTGGCACTGCCTGGAAGTGGTAAGGGGAAAGCAGGAATTGCACAGAGCAGGGGAAATTGCCGACTGTGAAGGATGAATGCTGCGTGGTTTTGGTTAGCAGAAGTGTTTTCTACAACAAAGGCCTCACATTTAAAGACACCATTTTAACTTGGCCCCAGCAGCACTGGCAATGCAAGCAGGGTAAAAGGAACAGTAGAAGAGGCGGCCGTTGTCAGAAAACACATCCTGGAAAATATTAAAGTTCTCTTGAGGCATGTAGAAAAATTCCAGAATACTGTATTATTATCATTATTGTTATTACCCTTGATCTTTTGGAAGGTGAGGATGGAGTATACGCAGTTTTAAAGAAGATAAGACATCTGTAGCCTTTAAAAAGAAAAGCACAAAGGCTGCTAGGCTCTCCTTACAACATTTTTAATTAATTTCCTTAAGCTTCCCAAATAAAAACACATTGCATGGAGCCTCACCCAATAAAACTATGCGGATAAAGGCAATACCCATTGTCTAATCAATATCATATTGCTCATGGCTTTAGCTTGTTCAATAGCTGAGCTCATTGACTCCTGAGTTGCACCTTAGGATGCCAATATCTGCTTAATGTTGGACAAACTGCATTTGTCATTCCCTGTAACCGAGTTCTTTAATCTCATTAATAACCCACAGATACTGAAACACAGCTTTGAATAAGCTGGCTGGACTCTGCCAGGTTTCCACGTGCACTCCAGCTCAGGGAGTCATGTGTTGTATGTTAAATAGACTCATTGCCCCTGCAGAGGCTGCAGCCCTCCCGTCCCATTGCTCCTCAACATGGACACCCATAAATGGCAGAAACGGCAAAAAAAAGATAAAACCCCAGCGAAGCCATTGGATAGAGGGAATTGTGTCTGTATTTAGTGCATCATAGCCCCCATACCACATTATCTGTGGTGGCCTCAGCCCCCGGCGCGGGGGAGGCAGGAACACCTCCTGCTCCCCAGGCCTCATCCTCTGCTCGCCTGCATATGGCAGAGAACCCACGTGCTCCAGCCCCACAAGTGTGCATCAATAAATTATCTTCATTGGAAACACATTGCAAACAAAATGCAAATGGCAAGAAAGTGCTTGTTCTCAGAGGTCTGTCTTGAGAGTTCATCTACCCAGATTATAAACACTTGATAAGCATCCTGGTTTTCAGGCTAACTGTCTGTATGGCAGATCCCAGGACTAGGCTCCTGGGATTTCAAAATGTATCATGAAATAAAAACAGCTGCAAGGGAAACTCATATGACTAGGATAGGTGCCATATAGCAATTAACAGCCAGAAGTTTTGATCTGGAAAATCACATTTATTTTAATTGCTTCACTGTTGTGTTCATAAGGAATTTGGCTCATTTGATTATTTTCCTTATTAGATATACTACTTAACTTTGGAACAATGTAGTCATTAGTTCCATTGTTTGAGGTTTTTCATCGCAGTGAAATGAATGACAGAGACATGTTCTGCAAGGAAGATTGTTTATAAATATTTATCATAGCCTTAACAGATATTTGTGTAATCCATCCTAATTTTTCTAGCACATAATTCACCAGTTATTTAACCTGTTGTGTGATGAGTGGCAGGTTCCTTAACCTTGAGTTCAATAAGGCATTTAAGGCGTGTGATCTCTTATCACAAGAACAGAGCAGGAGAGTAACTCATCTTTTTTATACATTCCTGTGAAAACTGCCGTTCTCTCCATTTTCCTTGAGCGGGCTGTTTAAAGAAGATGCACGTGTCTGAGTGCTCTCATTTCTGCCGTTCCTTTCTGAATTTTGCCTCGACACCGTGGCCCGGATCCGCCGTCTCTCCAGGAGCCGCAGGACGGGAGTGGGAGGGAGGACACGCGCGCCCGGGCACGGCGGCTGCGAGCGCACCTGAGACAGGGGCTGGGACCATAAAATATGCATAGGCCCTTCTGCAGCAAACAAATCTACTTAATTGAAAGGAATCGGGAGGTGAGAAATGAAACTTGGCAGTTCAGCCTAGCTCCACCATTTGGTGGTTGTTGTGGGACTCCAGCAAAGGGAGCTATCACTGCGGGCATAATTTACTTGATTTTAAGGATCCATATGAATTCTGGCGACATACCAAGTAGCCATTAGCTATGAGGAGTGCCTCCCGATGCTCATTTGTTTTCCATGTGTGAATTTTCACTCTTCCAAACTTTCTTTAGAAAAAAAAGTACTTTTTCTTCATCAATTCCATGTGGAAAATAAAACAAAAATACAGATAATAAATTATTCAAGGAACACAACCGATTTTTTTTTATTAATGGAAAAATACTGGTTCTAGAATCAAACTGGCAGCTTGCTTTGATTTTGATAAGTGTTAAGTTTTATGTTAAGTGTTATAAAATGATATGCTTGTTCACATGCTCAGGCATAGTCTTTCTGTGCAAATTATCCTAAATAGGGTAGTTCAATAGCAAAGTAGGCAGGTTTATAATGCTATTACTATAAGGAAAATGCCCTTAATATGAGACATATGCAGGATGCTATTACATCAGTAGGCTGCATTTATTAAGTATGCAGGAGCAGCCCTGTGGATCAGAGCAGAGATGCTGGGCCTGTAACACATGTAACTTGGCTTAGTCTTGGGGTCAAAATCTGTTAATGCAATTTTCTGTATAAAACAAGAATTTAAAATCCATGTGGTTTTAATGACCCATTCAAGATTGGGGGTGTATGGGGGTGTTGATTTTGGTGGAGTTTTTATTTGTGCTACTTACATTAAATGAGAACTTTTTTGAAATTTGTGTGTCAGATATTAAAATTAATCTGTGAAATAAGACAAAGTTTAAAAAAAGAATCTCTTTCAATTTATTTGCTTGAAAAGTTTAATTTTGGTCAAGTCATGTTTCAAATTAAAAATATCATTAGTGATAATTTGCATTTACTTATTGAAGCATTACATGATAAACCAGAACCATGTGTCATAATGTAACTCTCATAAAATAAGTGCACCGAGATAAAGGGACTTCAGAGATTAAAAAAAAAAATCAATGTGACACTCAAGACATTAAAAACTGTGCCTGTCTTTAAAAAGGGAGTGTTTCTATTTCAAATAATTAATATGTTTTGGTTGCTTCATTTTTGTGGTCTTGTAGCACAACTGATATCTAAAGCACTATGTTGAACATGCACATTTTGGACTGAGCTCTAGTTTGTGTCTATTTAACAGCTATTCACAGCTGTCTCTGCTTTGAATGTATTGGGATGAAATTTCTTTCCAAACTCCTGTTGATACAAAGTTCTGACATTATTTTAAGTGGCTCTGCCCATACCGTGGGCGGTGCAGGCAGGGTCCAGGCAGCTGCCTGCCCGTGGCACCCATGTCCCTTCTGTCACCCAGGTGTCCCTGCACACTGTGCCACCTCTGCACAGCACACCTTGGGGAGGCTTTTCCTGCTGAATGGATAACCTGCCGCTTATCTGGTTAATATATAGATTTGTGTTTCAAGATTTGCTGCTAATTTAACTGTGCCAAACACGCCCGACTCACAGGAAGGCTAGGAAGTAATGTAAAAATTGTAATTTTCCTTTTTCTTGGTGTACTAAGGAGAAGGAGAGTGTGAGTGGTTGCTAACTGGTCTGGGTCTGGAAAGCTCTTATCAGTGTGAAAAGGAAGCACAGGACGGGGAAGATTTCTTGATTTTGCTTACTCGAAAAGTTAAGGAAATAGTGTATTAAAGGAAGTATTCTGTATTCTGCTTTCACAAAGCCAGTGTTAGACTCCTTTCTGCCACTCAAAATTCAAACCATAGAAGCTTCTGGTGGCACCCCAGCATCACTCCCTTCCTGAGGATGAAGCACAAAGAAGCACAGCCTAACAGGTCTGCGGCACTCAGGGCAGGACATGGCCATGGCTGAGGGCTCAGGCACAGTGACACAGAAGTGCATCAATCAGGTGCCCTACTGAGAAATGCAAAGTTTATTGCTGTAACAAGCAAGACAAAAATTTTTGAAAGCAGGAGACAGCACACATTGACAAAACCACTTGCCTCTGTGTCAGGGGAGCACACCAGTACCTGAGTGGTCCACCAGTACATGTTGGATAACATATTTTTAAATGAGATACCTGCTAAAGAGTTCTGCTGACTATGTCACTTTTCTTCTGGACTGGAATTTCATTTTAAATTTAATTTTAAGTGTTTTTCTCTGACCTTGCTGGTTTACATTCAACCTGGTCAGATGTTCTAACCAAAGAGCCCCATCAGATCTCCTGTGCAGAGCTGAGACTGAAGGCTGTGCATGTACAGGGCATGAGCTGAGCAGCTTAAGTTACATCAGGGATGGTGAGGAGTGTGAGGTGATCAGGTGAATTGCCAGGTGGTGATAAATCAGGAGCTGGGTCTTACTATAACATATATGGAGTTTGTCTGTCTATCTGCATAGACGTACCTATAGAGACAGGATCTACTGTACACACATACATATTTATATACAGGGCTGTAGTTTTGGTCCTGGCACCCTTGTACCACATCCTGTTTGACCTTGTGATGATGGACTCTTCCATGGGGTTAATTTTTTGGGAGAAGAGGTTGTTCTCTTTTTTAAAAACCCTGTTCCTGGACACAGCTCCTTGAACTTTACACATTCGAATGGTGTACTTATATGACCAACTCTGCTAAACTACTTTTTTGCCACTTTTGACATAAAAGCTCTCATTTCATTGACTGTACTTGCAAAACACTCGTACAAAGTTTTAATTATACACCTAGCAATTAGGATATTAACTCAAATCATTATATATTAACTTATAATCCTTATATATGTTAATGGAACAGCAACAAAGAGAGACATACATAAGAAGTTAGAATTAATTGCTCTGTAGTACAGATGACTTATGCTCTTCCAAGAGGCAAGCAGTGCTGGGAGAGGCAGACTCATTCCCAGCAGGCAGAAGTTTTATACAAAGAAAATGGAACTTGGGGGTTTTTTAACAACCGTTCCTTTTCACTTTCTCAGTGAACTCCATGTCTCTGTTTTATAGTGCAGCAGGTCTGGCTTTCCAAAGGTTCATTCCTCTGACTTGCAATGCCAGAACCATACTAATATCTGTGTGAATAAGGCATTTTCTCCAAGAACAGGCCTAATGGTTAGAGTCAGTCTTCCAGATGGATTGTAAAACTCTTTGAAACCACTCCACTCAAAGGATATTATACTCCCAAAGCTGTATGTTTGTTTTATTATAAACAGAAATTTCTAAGTAAAAGACATAGAAATGCTGCCTACTTCTGAAGCAAACTGACATGTGGTGCCGTGCTAGATCTCAGCTGAAACAAAATTTAATTTATCACTCCCTAAATATCAAAGGGGCTTGAGGAGGAGCCGTAATCACATTTGGTCTTTTTAACTGAAAGACATTGTGGGTGAGTGAAAAGCCCATGTATTTTCCTTCACTGTCTCACTGATAAGCATGGGATGATGTCCCTCCAGCCAGCTGATTTCAACCCTTCCCTGGTCCAGCCCCTGTAACACCAGCAGCAGGATGAGTAGCATGCTTGACACTGACTTTTCTCTTCTCATCTCCTCAGAAAGGGCCCTGTAGACCTCAGTGCTGAGCTGGAGGCAGAGCATCTGGCTGGAGGCGTGCAGAGGAGTGACAAAGTGGACTGCAGCTCCCGTGTGCTCGCCCATGCCAGGATGTGCAGCCAACGCCACCCACACCACCAGCACATCATGTCCAGCCCTAGCAGCCACACAATCACCGAATGGCCTGGGTTGGAAGGGACACTAGGATCACCTAGTCATAAATCCCCTGCCGTGGACAGAGATGCCCTTCACTATCCCAGGTTGCTCAAAACCCCATCCAACCTGACCTTGAACACTTCCAGGGATAGGGCAGCCACAGTTGCTGTGGCTCTCTGTCTGTCTGTCTGTCTTTCTCTCTAAATGGTCCTTTGTACAACTTTTTGTGCATTGAAAGACCAAGCAGTTTGCCTGAATTTATCAAACTAGCCAACCTAATAATTGTCTCAAGAAGTAGAGGGAAAATTCAACGCTTCTGTGCCATGCAAGTACCATCAGCCCTTTGGTGGGAACAGACCTGCTAGCACTGTGATTTTCCTGTCTGAAATCAGTAATAAATGTTCTTCCCAAAATTTCACACTTGAGCTGATTTCCAGAATGTGCCACGCATCTGAAAGATGGCTGCTCAGGAGAATCCATAGGTGAGGCTGGAAGAGAAGAGCTAGCTCCAAGCAGCCACTATCTACAGTCACCATTTTATTCCTTTGAAACATGAGAAGCTGGAATTGTCCCTGTAAAACACAATTAGCGTCCCCATTATGATTTGTCAGACTCCATCCATAAGAGAAAAGCTAAGCGGATTTTTTAATCTGAATTTGTACAGGCTTTTCTGTCATTCTTTAGGTAGATTCATTATTATTTTTTGCCCATAATTTGTATAAAGTACTTAGCATTCAAAACAGATCCTTTTTAACCTTTTGCCCAACTTAGCTTTTTATACTTTTTTTTTTTTTTTTAAAGGGGGGGGAGATGGAAAGGGAGAGAAACCCTTTAAGTACCCTGGGCCTGGGTTCCTTCAGTATGCAGGCTGTAAATGTTTTACTTTGATTTGAGATACATGACAATAAATTAGGGGACATTTATCAAAGCTGCTTTGTTGCATTGCTGACAAAAGCTGCTTTTTGCATAAATTACTGCATTATACAAATACACTTACCAGGATCCTGTTTCTTTGATGTTGGTGGAGGAGATTTATGTCCAATGGAGTTTTTATTTATCTGCCCTGTTCACCTCAACAAGGGCAGGACATATTCCTCAATTAGTTCCATACCCCTAGAAATGACATATATATCTCACAACTAGAAGCAGAGAAACTTAAATAAAACAAAACAAAAAAGCACAAGTGCACTTTTTCTGGCAAGTCTAAACTACTGTACAGTGTAAAAAGTAAATATTAGGCTGGAGCTGTGGCTTTGAAATCTTTGTTCTCAGACTGCTTTGAAAGCCATTTAAGTAAGCTAATTTTGACAAAACAATATTTCCTTTGCAGAAAAGCTTTTCTAGACTTCATTAGAGACTAAGTAAATACGAGTCCTTTTCAACAAATACTTGATAGCCGAATAAGTAGGTTAAAAGAATAGATTCCCTGGGTGGTAATCCTCTCTGGAACTGTATTTATGCTAAAATCTCTTCCGATGAATATCTAATAAACTAATGAAGGCCATCTTAGGCTAAATGGTGAATTAGGATGGTTAGAAAGGAACTTGTCAAATGAATAAATTGGCTAAACAGTTACACTACTTAAATGAATACAGAATCTCTTGAACACCATTTCTGAGTGCTATTCTTCTGTCACTCACCATCTCCATACCTCAGTCTACACGTAATTCATTTTGTTCCTGGGTCAGGGGTTCAAATGCAGCCCTATGTGGCCACTCAGAGCTGTTGCTGTACAATGGCCTGAGATCATTCCAGAGAACCCTTTTCTACCTCAGACCTCAAAAGAAAAAAGGAAGAAAAAAAAAATAAAAAGCAGAAATTTACTATTGCCCTCCTCTTTATATAAATATTATCTATATTTTATATAGATACATAATATAGTTTGTAAATAGATATTATATATATATTGTGTGTATATATATACACACACACATATATAGTGTTGCCTGTCAGTCTTTGGCAGGTTTTTCAATCAGTGCTGGAGTATCACTGAGCCAGACTGTGAAGAAGAGATGATCTGGAGTACTGGACACTACTGCTTACGGCCCCAAAGTTGTCAGGGCCTGTGTTAACTTTCAAGATTTCCCAATGAGGGGCAAGAGCTGATGCTGAGAGGGCTGAATCAGCTCACACAGATGGTTTGGAGCGCTGCCCTCCACATCCTTGGGCAATCATTCCCCAAAACTACAGTGAAGCTCCTACATCTCTGGACCACTCCACTGAAGCTAAAAGGTTCATAATTGATGGCTCTCATGTTTCCCCCTTCCTTTACTGGCCTTTGCCAGGGACTTCTTTGATCAAAATATTTATGTCTGAAGGACTTTGAGCTTTTGCTCACTCTTGTCTAAGAAACTACTGAAGGTTTTCAACTCATAATAAAAAGAAAAAAAAAAAAAAAAAAAAAAGCCAACCAAAACTTTTCTAAAACAATTAAAATATTTCATTAGCAAACTCTTTTGTTTGAAAGATGCTCTTATATGTTAATAATTTGGAGTTTTTATTAGGATCACACCCTGTTCTTAAAAAATTCTGGAAAAAGTCTTTTGTCCTTTTCCCTCCATCCACTCCTAAGATATTTAAAAAAAAAAAAAAAAAAAAAAAAAAAAAAAAAAAAAAAAAAAAAAAAAAAGGTGAGGTATTTGAGCATTTCATGATGCTAAGAAAGCAATAAAATATACAAAAATATATTTTCATTATTCAGGCTGCTCTGGGAAACAGATTCTACACAGTGCATCTCAATGATCCCAGACAATGAATTACTATCATAATTTGTTCTTAAAGTCTGTTTAATTGGCTTACTTAGCCACCTGTTCAGCACAGTTACCATGAAAACATGGTAACTGAATTGCTTTTGCTAAATTTCTGAGTGCCAGCCTTTCATTCTTCATCCTGCCTCCTTCATCCATAAAGTATTGAGCAATGCTTAGCACAGATTTAAAAATAGTGTCATAGCCATGCAACACATATTTCAGCTAATCAGGAAGGAACTGAAAAGTAATAACAATGCTATGCTAATTGGAGCATTTACTCACTGTCAGCTCTGCCTGCTCCTGGGTGAGTTACATCCCACTGTACATATAATAACAGGGGGAAAAGGTAAAGAATGATATGCATGCTTAATGTACATAGAGAGATAGATGCTACACACCCCTGAATTTCACAGCCCATTTCGCACTAAGAAGTTCCATAAAAAAGTAAAATTGTGAGAGGAAATTCAGCCACGGACTTTGAAACTGTTGTCCATTGTTTAAAAAAAAACCAAAAATAAAGAAAAGGAAAAGCAAGCAGAGTTAAAGGCATGAACTTCCATTTAGCGATGCTCACCACACTAAAAGAAAAAGTTAGAAGGCACTGGGGCACCCTTTGTTGCCTGCCGTGAGTCAGATTGCTCTCCTTGAGACCAGTGTAAAGTATTTTTGTAGAACAGCAGATTCTGAGAAGGAATGGGGTGCAGCAGCAGAGCATAATTAGCACTCTCTAAAACTGGAGCTACAGTGTAAACAGCTCGAGTCTTCACTGCACAAAGCAAACAAACAATCCCAGCTGAGAATTCCCTGGCAGGAGCCAAGCAAATACGGCCCTTGCTGCTGACTGCTGTTATTGCTATGGTTGCTTAATCAAAACAGACAACAGCATGTAAAAATGTAAATATTTGATATTTGTTAATACAGTCCTAAGTTATTGCTCTGGCCTGCTGCTTTGGTTCCATGCATTGGGATCCTCTGTGCATCTTGCTCGTCATACATTTCAGCGGAGGAATATTTTTAAGAAGTCATTATCTAAACTGCTGATGTAATAAGGCACCGGTATATGAAATACACTTAATAACTCAACTTCAGTTATTTATTGTGAACGAGGGTGCATTCTCCTTGATTCCATTTCCCAGCAAAATATAAGTGGAGCTTTCATCATGAGTGCTTGAATTTATGGCAAGCAGACCAAGTGACATTAAGAAAGCCACACAATCCCTTCATTCAGGCTTTAATAAGGAAGCCAAGGAAAAATTATCCAAGCTGGTTTGCGGGTGACAGCACAAGAACTTTTTGGAGTCAGAAAGTTAGCACGGAGGCTCCCTGTCAGCCCATTAAAAAGCAAGGTTGGCATTCCCAGATATTGGAACCATGTGTGCAGAGGAATTTTTCTTCTGGTAAGACATTCCAAATATTGTCCCAGAGCCAAACACTTCGGTGTTAGACTAATTTAAGCAGTATGTTGGAATCAGCTCTCAGGACTTTGATCATATGGAGATCGTTTGTTACAAATTGAACTAACCCAGTCTCTATTTCTGGTGGATCAGAACTATGGATTTGTTGAATTAAATGCCTCATTTAATGCAGTTTGCACATGAAAAGAAAGCTGCACTCAGGAATCTGATAGTGAATTTTTCACCTAACCAACAGGTCTACTTTTTTATTACTTTTAAACCTAATCCATACTCAGTCCACACTGTTCTTAATAAGCCCGAGGCTGTTTGGAGTGAAGGTTTAAATCAGCTCGTATGTTATGGGGGGAAAGCATCACTGAATTATCAAACCGTGTAATAAGGAACACATTTGAATCCAATTCTAGAAATAATTTTATGAAGAAAAATAAATTAGCCCTTGGTTGTTATTTACCATCCAAATAGCTCAGTGATCTTTCATGACAGCAGATTGGACAGAAAGCTGAAAAATGATTTTGCAGACATACGATTTTCTCCCTGCTTTTCATTGCTATCCCCATTTTTGCAGCTAAACTATTGAGAGGGTTAAAAGTGCACAAAATAAAGCATTTGCACATATGGCTGCACTTTCTTTTCATTTCTTGAAGTTATAATGTCTTTAACTGTTGATAATGATATTATAAACTGTCATTTAGTGCATTTTGAGTATATTAAATACATGAACGAAAGATGTGTGGTTCCAGCTGGACTCTGATCAGAAACACTGAGATCTGATTCACTGAAACTGCAGATAGCAATGTGCAGAGCTTGTGAGGAGCCTTGAGGAACAGGTATCAGTTGCAATAGTAACAGAATAAAATAATTGATTAAAATAAAAGAACCTGACAGCAATTATTTCTCCAGGAGTGGGATGAAACTGAGAAATTGGTACCCAAGTGATATCTAATGGACGAGTCATTGGCATGCTGCTACACAGTAGACTGACACAGGGCTTGAGTATATCACAACTCTCTGCCTTGGGGAACTCAGGATTTACACTGTTTTCAACACATTTTCATCTGGAGTCTCACACAAAATAAAAGCAGGAACACCAGCTATTCCCAGGGACCCTTCCTCTCAGTCCCAAGGGAATCTACATAACAGAGTTGACATGCAAGAAAATGGGATCTCTGTTTTCTGCCCAGCAGGGGCAAAATGAATCTCTCCAACCTCACAGCTTCGAAAGGACCCTATAGCCAAGCTGAAAACCTCTGATATATGGATGTAATTTTTAACGACATCTCACTGTTTTACTAGTTTAGCAAAGAGATAATATGCCATGGTATATGTAGCCTCAGCCTCTTGGTGCTGTTACGGGCATATCCAGCCAGTGCAGCTGGAAAAGGAGCTAAACAAAATCCCCAAAAGGTGAAATCACTGTCCAGACATGAGCCCTGAGCAAGAATTATCAAGACTTTTATTGAGTCTTAGAAGACAGGAACAGAAAATAGTGACATGGAAATAGCCTAAGCCTGACCAAGGCAAGCTCAATCCCCAGTTTATGCTGATCAGGGTGTTCCCATTGCATTAATCACCAAGGGAACCATCCTGAGCCTCCCCTGTCCTTACCCGGGCCACAGGGGATGGTGGTGAGCTTGGCAAAACAGGAGAGGGAAGCAATAAGGGCGTTGTGTGCTCCAAATCCCATCCTGGGGAGGGGGGAGTGGGAAGGATCTCCAACGGATTGTTCGTTCCAACTCCCACTGCATGTGGAGAGCAGAGTTCATTCTTCATAAAGAAAAGAGAAACTGTTCCTTTAGGGGAAAACAAAAACAAAAACAAACGAACAACCCAAAACAACAGTTTTCCAGCAGATACTGATTTATACACACTCACACACATTTATATATATATTTTATTGACAAATAAAGAAAGATCAGATCTTTAATGAAATCAGGATGGGTTTGGGAGGTGAACTTGAGTTGAACTCCCCAGATTTTCATGGAACTTCAATTAAAAGAGTTTCAGAGGAGTTGCTGAAAGCCAAGCACTTGCCACTGAAAGCTTAATTTAAAATGAGAAGCATTTTTACACCACATTTCTCAGTGAAATTCTATCCCTGATCCTCATTATATACTTCTTTTCTTGAACAATTTTTTTTTTTCAGATAAACCATGTGACAATGTATATAAATTTTATCCTCAGGTGTTATGCCCGGCGCACACAGTGGCTACAGTGACTAAAGAAACCACCATTGTTTTGCAGAAAATCACTCTGCCCTCTCCACTCTAAAACTAGTGGTGAAATTTCAGTCAGAACTTGTTGTCATGTATGATATATGAGGATTTAGATATCTGATAGATACTAGGACTAGCAAAAGATGTGGTTTGGGGGAAATCTAACTTCAGAAAACAAACCAGAAGAAAATAATTAAAAATAAAGATGGTTGTTTAATTTCTGCTTAGCAGCCTATTCTCCTTCAATCCCAAGAATACAAGGTAAATACACAGCCTCACTTTAGGGCCCTTTTCAATAC
Source organism: Hirundo rustica (assembly GCF_015227805.2). Taxonomy (NCBI): domain Eukaryota; kingdom Metazoa; phylum Chordata; class Aves; order Passeriformes; family Hirundinidae; genus Hirundo; species Hirundo rustica. The sequence goes on from NC_053460.1 coordinate 10,344,560, forward strand.
CAGCAGAGTCACACAACTCAATCTTTGAGCTTTGCCTTCAAAATATATCCCTCGCTTGATCAGTTGCACTACAGTTCAATCTGAATGTCAGCTTCTGGCTGCAGAAAGAGGCCACTGACTAGGGATTGAAGAGTGACCAAAATGGACACAGATCCTGGAGTTTCAATGGCTTGAAAGCATTAAGGGAAATGATCTTGTTTTAACCAGGTACCAGGAAATAAGTTACTTTGAAAACTATTTAAATAAATAATACTTTACTGTGTAATGAAACATGATGGAATAGAAATTATTGTGAAACTTTTTTTAGTAATGATGGGGGGAGGTGTGCCTAAAATAACAAAATCCAGCACTGTGTCAGGGACACAGTTACCAAGACAAACTTTACGTGCTCTGGGGTGGAACCTCTTCCTCTGCCCAAGCCATCTGCACTGCAATTGAATAATAACAGACCTGCAAACCATAGCTGAGCTCTTGGAGCTGACATGTAAGACTAAGCACTGTAGTTTCATGGTCTCACATGCAAATTGCAACAATGAATGGGCTGAAAGGCCTTGTTCCAATTAAAACATTAATTTCACATACTTCCTCTAGTTTTCATTTTCCTATGATCATTTCTTCTCTCCTCACTGTAGACCAAAGACTTCTAACTCACTTAAGAAAAGGCAAAATCACATTGTCCTCAAAGTCTCTCCAGTCTCCTTCCCTTCCTGGCAGCTTTGTGAGGAGGCTCAAGAGGAATTCTTTCTTCTCTCACCATTTTGGGAGATCAGTTGTGTCCTAATACCTTCTTTGTCCTCATTGTATTCAGCTGTAAGGAGCAAACTCCAAAACTTCTTTTTTGCAGTCTGGGAGAAGAACTGAAAGTTCAGATTGCCAAACACAGATGCTGGGAAAGTTATTAGAGTGCTGGATTGTCTCTTACGGGGCTGAAACGTGGTCTTAAAATTGGGCAAATACTCAGAATATTCAATTTTATCATAGTTCGTCCCGCAGGAGAGCTTCCTCATTTATTCCACAGAGGTGGTTCCCACCCTGGTTAAGCTTCAGTGTGAGAGCACTGGGCAGCAGCCAGGCTTTCCCAGGTCAGTACTGTGTGCCTTGGCTGGGGATTACTGCAAAGCTCCTACCAGAGCCTAGGACTGCAGGGCTTCCTGTTAATGTTTGGAGCCACCTGAGCATGGCCAGATATCCAGCAGGACAAGGCTCTGAGAGAGGCACAAGCTGCAGCTTTGCTGGGTTCACCAAAGCACTCAGCTTCTGCTGGCTGAACGTCTTCAGTGGAGCAGGAGGATTGGGGCAGCATCTCCTTCTACACAGACTGCAGAGTGCTGGTACATCAAACCCAGCAGATACTGATTCACACACACACACGTATGTTCTTATATTGTATATTATTATGCATTACATATTGTATTCTTATACATTTTATATTTCAAATCAAGATATTTCAGGTTGGTACCAGAGGCCCACCATATTGACCCAAGCATTAGGACAAGTTTTCATATAGAAATAGAGAACCTGGTATGAGTTAGAGGAAAGAGCTTGAGATCTGGTACCTCACCCTCAACTTGCTGCACAGACCAGAGCTAACACCAGCTACACCAGGCTGCTTCCAAGATGTCCAGGGTTTCACAGATAGTGACAACCTTCCAATACATGCTTTAAGCCTCCTATAATGCAACAAGGGGAAAATCAGAGCAGATTTTTCGCTCTGCTCATACCTTCCATGCCCATAGTTCCCTATTTTAAAAAGAGACTGATGCTGTTTAACATGCCAGTTTCATTGAACCTTTCATTTTCTGTAAATAAGAAGAAAATGGTTTCTCACAATTTTATGGGAAGCCATCAATCTTTCCCAAAGTAACTTATTGTATGGAAGAAAAATAGCATTGCTGTGTATGTAAAGCAGAGCAGAAAGGCTGCAGTCATGGGCAAAACACTGCTTTCTTTAGCAGTAGCAACATATTAAAGCCAAATGTAGTCCACTGAAAGTGACATAAATAAGTGGATTTCTCATCTGAAACATTGTTTTTAGCAAGAGAAGCTTTTAATCCCCTTAAGTTCATTTCTAATCTGTCTTGGAAGTGCTTGTCTAAAGAATATTACATTGATATAAAGGATTTAATTTATTAAAACTAAACAGCAGCCAGCACACTACTAAAGAATATCTTGTACACAGTACTCTCCCAGATGAATAAAGCTGCTACAGGTAGAAAAAAAACCCTACACAAACACATGGCACAGCATTCATTAAAAATTCACACATTATGTTCCTGAACTCTCCTGCTCGCTGTGCTTTTCCCAATAAAGCAAACACTTTAGAATTCATAATACCTCTTTATCCCCTGTGCGCAAATGACCTCCTCTCCTTTATGCACCTAGCAAATGAACAAGTACAAAAGGGAATAGAGTAAGCAGAAAACTAAACATGCCCTCTCCTACCCGAGAGCATAAAGAGAGGGCAAGCAGAGGTTCTCTGAAGGGTTTAGAGCAGCCTTGACCAAGATGCCAGGGCTCCCATCAGTTTTGGCCAGTGCAAGCTACGTAGGCAGCATCAATTATGCAGTTTGTCAGTCAATTAATTTTAAGGGCTCTTTCTTAGAATAGCAGCTGAAGGAAACAAAAGCTACCTTCAAACTACATTTAAATCACTCGTTAACCACAGATTGGGCAGACTGTTTAATAATCAGCAAGAAGCCAACTACTAAATGATAAAATGGCCTTTTTTCTCCTCCTGAGGCTATGTAAATATCTCTGTTTCTAGCAGCCCACCTTGAGACACCATGAGACATCTCCCTGGTTTCTCCATGTGTGCTTTTAGTATGTAAGGTAGTGTCCAAACACAATAGTGTCAAACAAAGCCCCAGAGATCTTTTAATCCTACATACTAATCATTTGGTATAAACTTGCAGAAATGTTCTGAAAATGAGTAACCAACTGTCATAAGGGAAGATTTAGTCCACAAGGAACAACCTTCACCTTCAAAAATGTAGTTACTATGGGGCCTCTTTCCTGAATTTTGCAGTTTGATATAGTATAGGTCTCCAGGGGGATTTTTTTCTGTCTTGACAACAGGGACATTATTTATTGGGAAAATTCTGCTCTGCTTTAGCACAGAGTGTGTGTTGTGACTTATCTTATGTTACACCCATTGATTCCTTCTGAAGTCACAACGGAAGCTCACTGTTACAAGTGAGATCAGAATTTAGTCACACATTGTTATCACTCTGGATCTTAGATGACATTGCACATGACATAGTTTCCATTCATTTCAATTATGGCCAGCAGCCACCCTGCCTCCATTTCGAGCCCACATAGCTTAAGTCAAATGGGGTCAGGATTGGTCAATGCTGGAAGGTCTCCAAAGAAAACCATGAGGCAGACAGGGGTATTATTCAGGGATTAAGATTTAAACCTGCAGAGAAACATGTTCCTGAGGAGTCAGTCTCTTAGTAGGTGTTTTCTGCAAGGCAGTCTTGGGTTGGTGCTGATGCTGACTCTACACACCCCTTGCCAGCCAGGGAGAGAAAAACAGACTCAGCAGGCCATGCTGGCTTTTGTCCTACTACACGATCCCAGAGTGAAGTGATTCTCATTCTATTGCCTACACACAGCCATGGCAGCTCTGCCAGCGTGGACACAGCCTGGTGTGAGTAGAAGGAGGACTGGCTTTCCTGAGCTCTTGCCGAAGAAATTGTCCATGAAATTGGGGGCCTATCCCAGGAAACCATTTTTCACTGGGTGTTGCATATATGCATATTCTAACTTAGGAGCAAGGGAAATGACAAAAAATGCTCATCTTCAATTTAAAAATAAAATAAAAAAAAAAATAGCCCAGAAAATAAAGTCTTCTGCCTAATAAGAAATCCCTTTTATTCCCTGCATTCTTCCCATCATTTTAGATGGTGCTGTAGCACAGTCAAGTGGTACTTACTGACAATTTTATCTTGGGTAAAAGTCCATGAAAACATTAAAACATGAACAAGTCATCAAGTCAGTTTATGAATCAATATACAGATTTCCTCCATGCCCATAGCTGATTTCCATAACCATGAGCGTGCTGAAATCCTGTCTAGATGCCAAATCAATTTTTCTTATATATGAACATCACAGCTACTTGAGAAAGGGAATCTGTGCCAAAAACCTCACGCTCTTAACTAATTATTTCTGTGACTCCCTCCTTGAAAAGCACAATGACTGCCACATAAATACGCACAACATTTATTAGGAACAGACACACTTCCCACAGGTTCAGCCTGAGTGCAGCAACATCCCTGACAAGCTCATCTTCCCAAAATGTGCAGCCAGCCTTTATCACAAGAAATAGTTCCGCTTTTCCCAGGACTTTTTTACTGTGAAATATTCGAGCACTTATCGTCTCAGGCAGGGCAGCCAGGAGGGTACGGAAATTCCCAGCTCTCCATGGATGCATCCTGCAGAGACAACTGTTGTCTGGCATTTGCTTTCACTGGTCACTGATCCTGGTCTTGCTCAGTGTCATCGTGGAGCTGCTGCCTGTGAGATGAGAACAATACTTTATGTAAATAATGTCCAAGTAGAGGAACTAATCATTAATGCAGGCTGCTCTGAAAGTAAAAGCAAACAACGTTTGGCAGGGAAACCTATTAATGAGAGGGTCATCAGGGAGTTCATTCTGCAAACCACACGGAGATTTGCAGGGTATTTCCTTGTGAGGCATCTCTGAGCAGATGTTGTGCAAGTACCACTGGTGTGGAGCGGGAGAAAAGTGGGGTTAAGGTACCAAGTCAGCGCTGATGTCCAAGCAGAGGGAACACAGGAGGCTGTCAGCACAGCAGGGCCTGAGGAGATGTGGGCTGGTATTGACAGGCTAAAGGTAGGTTGATGTAATGAACTCCCTTTGCACAACAGGGACAGCACTGGGGTAGGTGATGGTTGGGTCTTGGCTCCAGTCCAAAGTTGTTTTTTGGGCTTTCTGGACTTCAGGCACCATTATGCTTCTGTGGGGGTGTAAATGTGTGTGCAAGCATGAGGAGCTAATGTAAGCTAAATCTTGCCTTTCATAGGTGGCTTTTGTCATTGAAAAATAAAGTGGATACAGAAGAAGAAAGAAATCTTTGAGTTCCACATTAATGTATAGTTTTGTTGAATTAACTGCTGGCCCCTGCCATCCGCCACCCACAGCCTCAGCTCTTGGCTACCCTTCCCCGTGTACTTCCCTTGAGAAAGAATGAGTTTTCGTCATTTCAAGCACTAGCAGTAACAAGAAAAGGAAATGTCCTACTCAAACATCATCCAAACTGCAGCCTACATAAGTTGCAAATAAAATATATTATGCAAAAATCTGAAACTCATATAAAGTAAGAAGACAGAGTGCATTCCAAGCTGCCTGGTGATGTGATGGGTATCTGAGGAGGGTCTGAGGGAAAACTGCTTCCCTCATTAATAAGGTCTGGAACACTTATGCACTGCCTTACCACAATGCATTTTTTTACCACAATTTACAGGAGAGAATACCAACCAGTGGAAGGCTGACAGCAGGCGTATCCATTGCCTGACTAGAGTCCAAGTTCCCCAAAAATTTGAGAGCAGCATATCACCGTGCCGCAGCCATGAGACAAGGCTCTGGGCATTGAAGCACTAATGTGGTATCTTCTGGTGCTCCATGGCCTTGAACCACCGGCCAGACTGGTACCCTGAGTGCTGATCTGTCACTGAGGATTTGTCTGAGTACACCTAACTGGCACTTTCATGCTCTGTCCTAACTTCTAGTTAGGTTTCACTTCCCTGGTGAGAAACCTCTGTCCCCTGTGCTGATCCTCCAGTGGGCACCGGATGCTGCCAGCCAGGTGCTGCTCACTGGGATTAGCACTCTGCCTCCCTGCCCTGACCCAGCTGAGCCATGGCACAGGAAATGCCACAGCCATCCCACAGCACAAAGCCAAGCTTCTCCAGATTCCTGTTGGGGAGAGAACAGGAAAAGTGGGTTTTGAGCTAGTGATCTCTGCTGCAATGACACCGAGGCGTTCTCAGGGCTCCCATGGAAACTGCCCATGTTCCCGGGCTTGTAACACTCAAAGAGAGCAATGCTGCATCTTACCCAGCAGAGGCTTTTTTACACCCCTTGTTTCAGATCAAGCACACGTGTTCCCAAGCTCTGTGCATAAGCCCATGGCAGCTTTGAGACGGAAATAATCCAATAATTGCTTCCAACACACGGGGGGTGCCACTTTGTACCATCATCTTGCATTTGCAAATATAAGCTAAATACCTAAGTAGAAGTAAAAGCTACAGACAGGACAAAACCTGTCTATGTAACAGACCCATAACTTTTCTGGGTGCTCGGTACATCAGTATCCTAAACAGTATCCTAAAAATTTTGTTATGGTCTAACGGCCAATTCTCAATCTAATTACATTAGAGCTGCAGAACTAAAACACTTACTATGACTCAGAACTGACTGTATTCTACCTCTGTCCTGTAGTTTATATAAGGAGATCATAACCTCCCCTGGCACCATAAATAACCATGCCTCTGCAGCAGCAGAGCCAGGCACAATGGACAAAATCATCAAAATTGCTAACCAAACAAGCAGAAGGAGTTATTAAAGAGCTCTTAGGCTTCCACATGTTTATTTTCAATGATTTCCACGGCAAGCACTGCCTTAGCTCTCCCAAAGAGCCAGGACACTGATTTTGCTCTCATTAAACAATGTCCTGTCATCAAGCCGAGACACTGGATAAAATGCATGATTATTAATCCCTTCAACGTAATTATAGATGACAAGAAAGAAAGAGGGGAGTCCGCACCAGTGGAACAACTTTGCTCACAAGAGAGAACAAACAAATATGATAGCAGATGTCATAAATGCTTCTAATTCAACTAAGCAGCAATTTTTTGTTTTCCCAAGTAGCATCCATTGGGTTTTGCCAACAGCTATGAGTATACACTATGTGGCTAGTAAGGTTGCAATTCTGGCAAATATAGAATGAGCTATTGTTTCTGTTAAAAATAAAATTAACAAGCTTTTACTTCATCAACAAAATTGGGTTTTGTGTCAACAAAATGACAAGCCTGCAGTCAGAGCCTGGCTGATAAACTGGTGACCCAGCTCCAGTGTATGGTTTCCATGCACTTTTGGTGAAGCCATGGGTCTTTGGCTGACTTTCATTAATCTGAGTGGAGGAGCCAGGAGCAGCCGTAGAGGGTGGTGTGTTAATGACCAGGACAAGCTTTCAGCTGAAAAGAGAAGAAGGTTGCTTGATAAGAAACAATGTTCTCTGTCCTCTTTTCAAGAGGCTGAGGAGACACCATGTGTGGAGGGAAGTTAAGCTATGGTCTTCCCGAAGGAGAAGGAGGATGAAATGACAATAGCAAAGAGTCAGAGGTTCAGAGATCATTTACAAATATCTGTGTGGTATTTGTAGGAAGCCTGTGTAACTTTCTGGACTGCTGAGTCCAGGACGAGGTGGCACATGTGTCTGGGGATAGATATTCCTGAGATACAGAAGAGGTGTCAGGTGAGTTGGGAAATGGGGAGAGGAGCAGGGCCACAGCAGAACTGTGATAAATGAGCTACAAGACAGAAGCAGGAGCCACGGGAACATGTGAGGGTTTGCAGCTATGGAGCCTTCGCTCCACAAGAATTGATACCAGATGACTCAGCCATACAAATCTGATACAGATCATACTATGGGCATGTGACTGCTTCTACCAAATTAGATACAGCACATGATGTGAGCCTGTGCCAGCTTCACTCAAGCAGTGGAAAGACAGACAATAAGGATGAAGAGCCTTAAGGACAGTGTGGAACAGTCAACCACCACCTATTCAACCCGGGATCTTCTCCCCAGAGTTTTTCCTCCAAAATGGTGAACAAGCTTAAACCTGTGGCGGTGGGATAGACTGGGACAGTGCTTTGCATCATGGGGCCATGACGTTTCCCACTCAGTAGCTGGATAAACAAGGCCAGATGAGCTGTGTCACTGACAGCAACCAGCGCTGCACCATGCACAGGCGAGGGGTGTGTGGCACTCCCACAGCGCTGGGGCTCTGCTCCAGCAGCTGGGAACAGAAGAAGAGAGGGGTGATTTCCACCTGAGATCCAAGGCAGCAGATGGTGTCTAAAAGCTTGACTTTCTCTTGGCCTTGCTGTAGAATATAGGTCTAAAACTCACATTATACTGCTTGCAGCATCCCAGGAAGTCAGATTTGCAAAACTCTCAAGAAACCCAAAACGATAAGCACTCAAAAAAACCACCTCAATCTAGCAACCCAGATGCCAAATTCAAACCTTCTGGTCAGCTCATTCTGGCTACTTTTCATTTTACTTATTCACTGCCACCAACGTTTTGCTTAGTCTTGAAGAAAATGTTGTCATTCCACAGTCAGATGTTTTTACATGTACATCCATCATGGCCTGATATATCCTGACCTTAGCTAAAACTTATGCTTTCTAAATTGTACTTTTATGTTGAGCAAGCCCTTAGGCTACACTGTTAAAAGTTTACATTGAAAAAACATTTATAATTGGTTTGTTTGAGTTTGCCGGCTTTGCCTGCTGCAAAGTCACCAGAAAGGGCAGTATTAATTAGCAATGGCTTACATAGAGTCTAGACAATGAAAAGAAAATGATTTTACCTTTTTTAAAAGCTTTAAGCATCTTATAGTTCTAACAAATAAATCTTACAGAAATTACATTTAAAGGAAAAAAAAAAAAAAAAACCTGCTGTATAATTTACAGCAAAGCTGTTCCATTAGAATAATTTATTTTTTCTTGAAATATTTTCAGGATATACACACATTGCTCAAATAGAAATATGATTATTGTGAAATTGAGACAGCCAACAAAAAAATTTAATTTATTCCATTTGTTATGCAAAAGCTTGGTTGGAGAATTAAACAATAAATTTTAGTTTATTGCATAATGTCCTAAGTTTTACTGTAAAAGACTTGTTTTCATTTTGGGTAGATAATGATGACAATTCTTAAATAGTGCACACAACAGAAAACTTTCCAGAGCTCCAACAAACCCTTCGCTGCACATATTGTTTCAGCAAAATTAAGGAGGCAGTTCATCTGGGTTAGACACTGAGGGATGGAGTTTTTAGTTCCAAACATCCCTTCCAAGTGTCTGACATAACTTTGCAAAGCCTTATTAAACATGAATTAATGAATCATTGGGGCTGATTTTATTTATTCACAATGTCACTGCGAAGAGACAGAGGAGTTTTGGATCATGGCACTCTGCAGCACTTGATGTTATTTTAGTTCATAATTGGTGGTGACAAAGCCACAAAACACTCAGAGCATTTGCCAAGAAAATATAATAGCGGGCACAGAATTTATCTTACATCTACCTTCTTTTGGAGGCAGATTGTTTTGTCATCGCCGAGGAGACTGACAGGAGATCCCAATTTCTGTATTGGTTCAGATCATAACTCGCTGCCTGCCCGGCCCACATGTGTTGCAGTTTATCCTGCTGTCACCCGATACCCTGGAGGTCAGCGTGGCGGGGGGCACCGAGGAAGGACTGACAATGCAAAAATGACTGTGAGCAAAAGGCATTCTTCAGGGCTGATTCTGATCTCAGAGCAACCAAAGATCAGCATGTATTTAAACAGATAGGGTTACTTTAAATAAATGTACAGTAGCAAAAATTCCAGGAAACCCTAAGGCAAACTGGAAAAAATAATCTGCTCTGTTTCCTTGTAGTCCTTTCCTATTTTGTATTGGAAAAAAACAAAGAAGTGGGTGTTTTTTTTCCCAGCAAAGAACAGCTGAAATAAGGAAAGGAGGGAGGACTAACATGCTTCTACCGCAGGGCTTTGCTCAGCCCGAAGACAATCTCTAACTCAAGAGACATTCCCTTCTTTCATCTCCCCCATTTTTCACTGACAAAGGCAACAAACTGTAAGCAAACACGAGAAATGTAAAGCTCCATCCTTGAACTATTTCTTGATCCCTTTCCTATTTTTACTTCCCATCTTCTATTCTCTTACAAACGCCTTCTTTCCCAACAGCTCTAGGCACACATTTTTGAAGTAAATGAAGTTGATTGAGATCTTGCTGACCCAGGTTAAACACAGATTCATGTCATGAAAGCCAGGGGAGCTGTATCGATATCAAACCGGTGTGAACAAAAGTAGACTCAGACCCAACGGTGTAAAAGTATGGAAACATACATGTCCCAGTTGCCTTTTATTCACATCAGTTTAGTGTTAATGAGGTGCCATTGGCTTCAGAGGAATGGTTCCTGACTTACAGAAGTAGAGTAACTGGAAACGCTTAGCTAGCACTGCTCTCCCTGTGCAGCGCAGGAACAGAAGTGCCAGGAGTGCCTTTCCCTGCCTGACCCTGTCTGAGCTCTCTCACCTGCTCCCAGTGAGGCTATTCTTGCCCACCTGCCCTGGCAAGAAGCTCCCACACGTTTGGTGTCAAGCACAGCCACAGGGTTCTCCCCATCCCTTGGCACCATGCTCCGGTACGTGGCCAAGGAACGGTGCCTGGCTCCATGTCACAGCCCCTCTCTCCATGCACAGAGTATTTTCCCACAAGTCAGCCTCAAGGGCTTGTTTGTACCTAGTCTTGCTGCCAGGTTAAAGAGCAGTTACCCCAGGCAGAGGAAAAGAAATATTTTACAGGTTTGTAATTCATTAAAGCACTGGACCTGTTCCAATATGAGTCTACTGTTGGGTAGGAGAGAAGACATGTTCAGACTGTGGTCTACAATGACACACCTGTAATATTTGTGAACATTTCTAGTGACTGAAACTATTTTCTGGGTGTTCTGCCTGTGCCAAGACACTCAAGAACATGAATTCAAAGTAATGCCCTTTTGCTTGCATGAGTCAGGCTTGTGTCATTTCAAGTTTTAATGGTAGATTTAAGAGGGTCACTTCAAACATGCGCTATAAGACAAACACTCCTGAAACAAAAAAATTCTAGCATAGCACAAACAACAAAATCACCTTAAATCTCACAGGTGTGGTGCTTTAGTGGCCTATACTTAAGTGATTTCTGTGCATGTGAAGGAAAACACTTCAAAGATCCTTTTACCTTTATAGTCACACATTTACCTGGTTGGAGAAAAGAATTCTTGTCTTTTCTCTTAGAAAACCTGTAAAATAGAATTTACAAGATGTCAGAGTCTTTGACTACGATCCAGAAATCAGCACATATCTTCCTATTAATCAGAAATTAAAACTTTAAGTAGAAGTCAGTAAAATTGTGTCCTTTGACAAAACTGACAACCATCTCATTGGTTTTGACATCACTGACTTTGGATATCAACCTCAGTCACCTGTTAATTTCTGTAACAGCTCTAACCAAGATCTTTCACAATAGAAGTTAAAACTTCTTTGTTTTTAAAATCAGAAAGATTTAAATTTCTCCTCTACTTTCAAGAGGAGGCAATATATGTGTGATGCCCAAGAAAAAATTAGGGGGAAAAAAAAAAAAAAAAAAAAAAAGATGTGTGCAAATATTTATAAATTGCATGCAGATTCAAAAATATTACATGTTCTGATTTTCCTTGTAATTCTTTATATGCTACAATCAGAATATCCCTCCATTTCATCCAGTGTCAATTTGTATACATATACTGAGTGATTTACACAACTTAACACTAATAATTATATTCAGTAATGAACATATGTTTCAGAATAATAGCCAAATTATTATCCTAAAAGGTAGAAAGGCTGAAGCTAAAGTAAGAGGAAAGAAGAACCATAAAACAAAAGAGATTCTCTTGCTTTGCCCAGGCTGTACCTAAATGCACAGAGTAGAAATAAATCTCCCAGGAATGTATCAATCCAAGCGACATAAATGCAGCCTCAATGCACAGAGAGTCAGCAGCAGTGCTGCCAGCCTCCAATAGTCACAGGTCAGAAATGAACCCCTAGAAAACCAGGAGATGTTAAAGCTCAATGAATGTAAAAGTTCATTGTATTTTTTTGTGAAGTTTGTATTTGAAATTCACACTCAAAAGTGTTCTTCTACCCCTCCAAAGCCTGGAAACATTTATTAATAGCTAAGCTTATAATGTGACTCTAGGAGCTGGGGAGTTTATAGAAAACTTTAAACATGGAATGCTTGAATGGGCAAACTCAACAGTTCTGAGACAAAAATTAAACAGGACACAAAAGCCATGCCACCTACCATGGCTGGAAAGACCCTGTGGACCTGGCAAGAAGTGATGCAGCGAGATCAAGTGCTAGTGTGGGGCCAGCCATGCCAAATCACACAGTCAGTGGAGGGCTGGTGCTCCTCAGCCCTGGCCTTGGGGTGACACATCTGGTTCTGGTTCAGAAAATTTGGGAAAGTCTCTTCTGGGTAAATGGAAAAGAAGAGAAACTCAGAAGTCATACATTCTTTCTAGAGAGGGTGGTGATACAGTCAGTCCTTGACTTTCTGTGATGGCAATGGAACAGAGGTCACTCTCAGATGGGAACAAGCAAAGGGACCGGAGAGCACTGTCACTGGCTGAGACCAGCACAGCCAGCACGTGCTGTCAGGATGTGCTCATTATTCCCAGGGGCCATCCAGGCAGAGCACAGGGTCCCTCAGGAGCCTGTGAAGATCTCATCTCTGGAGGTTTGCATGGCCCCACTGGATTAAGCTCTGAGCACCTCGGTCTGACGTCCCTTTCTGCTCCAAAAGGAGCAGTTCTGACAAGGTCCCATTCATTGTGAATTACAATCTGATTCTGTATTGTAACAATAATGCCCTGACTGAGAACAAACCACCATCCTCTACCAGGTTTCACATGATAAAGTAGAAGTAAACAGACCCAAACAAAGGCAAATATAGACAGAAAATTGTAGGTCACATACTAAAACCCTTTTGCCACTCAAGGGACCCCTTTTTAGGAAGCGTTTTCATGAGAAAATGATTGTCCGTCTCCACTCCCACCCAGGAGCCTCTCCCTACACAACACCTGATAGCCTCCAGGTTGCTGCCCTGCTCACGGTTTCTGTGCTCCAGCTCAGCTCACACTCTCTCACGCCCATGTCAGGATACACCAGCCAGCGATGAAATCCGCCGTCACCCAACGCCATGGCAGAAGCCCAAGCTGGAGCAAGGCAGGATTTCACTCCCATTATGGGTAGGAAGCACTTCATGCTGCCCTTAGAATGAATTAGGAAGGGCCTGCAGTCTTGAGCAAAGCCTGCCTCAATGACTCTTTGGTGAGATAATGCCCTAAATTTCCAGCCTCCACCACGGGCAAGGCACACAATATCAGAGTTTCTCATGTTACGGTCAAATGGAAGCTCGCGGCAGCCTCCTGTTCCAGTGTCCTGGAATGGGAGAGCTGAGAGTTTAATGTCAGTCTTTCCCATAGCCAGATCCATAGGGCACACCAGTGGGTCACTCAGCAGCTCCCAGAAGCAGATAATAAATAAACATATATGTAACTATAAAGAAAAAAACAAATTTTAATTTCTGCTTCAGGAGCCAAGGGAAACTAATGGCTCACTGTAGAGTTATGCAACAATTGACTTCCTTTCAAGTTGCAAATTACAAGATGGCACAACCACAACTATAAATATGTTCCTATCGTACTGAAATAAGCTTTGCTTTCAATTAAGCAGTTGTTAAAAGTATGTCTCTTTTTAAAGAACTGGCTTATGATAGGGGATATTTCTTCCTTGGCATTTTTAGTACATAGGAGCTTAAATTTAGGTTACAAAACAACCAGCCTGACCTTTTCCCAGAGCTTTAAATCCTGGACAATTTCCATGGCACTCAGACGTTGCTCAGTGCTTTTTGAAAACTGGACCATTTCTTTCAATTTTAGGAGCGTAACTTCCAGGTACCAGTCCTGACAATCCCCAACTAATGTGTTTCAGAAAACAGTCATTTTCCTGAAATATAGACAATTATAGACAAGCCTTTGTGGAGTCAGATATACAGGCAAAAGTTTTATGTGCTTTGTCTCAGTAGTACTTCAACAAACTTTATAGGCAAGAAGCACCAGCTATCAGAAAGAGTTTTAAAAAACACAGATCATCTGCTTTTCCATCTCTCCAAATGGAATTCTGAAATGTCATCAGTTTAAGGTTTCAGATGAGAAGATATTTTTATCCATTTGAGAAAAAAAAATCCATTTCCCATGCATTAGATTCATGCGAAACTCTAATGTTAGAGGCTGTGTCCGTCCTGCTCACTGATATAAATTGTACCCTGACAGTCCCAGTGATGGGATTGGAAGCGGGTTGAGCACCACAGCATCTCATAAGATGGCTCCTCAGTGCTATTCCTGCAGATAAGATATAATTCGTGCTCCCCTCAGGCACCAAAGGCAATGTACCAGTGCAATAATCTTCTGAGTATCCCAACATTTACAAATAATTGTAAAGACCTGCTAATATGGTTTAGTTCAGCAACTCTTCACAGTGCTGAGTGCTGACAGAAATGATAGCCGGGAGAGTATTAAACAGCCTTTAGGATGTCTTGTGAGGAGAAGGCTTGTGAAGTAGTTGCTCCAAGGAACAAGTAGTGAGAAGCATGTTGAACATTTCATAATTGTGGCCCCTGATGCCCCATATTTTGTTCATAGACTGAACAAAAGCCTGTGCTTTGGGTTTTGTAAAACTCCCTAAACAAATGGGACAAGGAATACAATGGTGAGGTTACAGCACAGTCACAAATGTGTTGATTATTTACTCACATTCAAGTTTTGTTACTAAAAATTCAGTAGGCTTAGCAGGTACATGCAAAGCAGGTGGCAGAGACCTTAATAGTTTGGTTTTTTTAACATTTCAAGGGGTTAGAGGGTCTTACAGGACAAATTAAGGAGTTTGATAGAACTATTAGAATAGCAGTTAATAGAAGTAATTAGGATGGCAACTAGTAAGGTGAAGACTGTTTACACACCAGGGGAACAAGTGAAACTGAAGCCAGAACTATCCAACGTCTGACAGAAAACCAGAAAAAAATATCCAGATAAATTGAATCAGATGCCCACGTGTTAAACACGCCAAAATTAATAATGCAAAGCGATCAAGGGAAAATAAACGTTGGTGTCAGCTGAGACGATATTTTGCCCCCTCTCCCTCGTGTCACAGGCAGGGTGTGCAGTGTCCCCTGTTCCTCCAGCAGAGCCCTGGATCCCCACTTCCCTCTCCACGCCGAGCTGTGCGGCGGGAAGGTGTTTGGCACCGGTCTCTGCCGGTGAAGTGCACAGGAAAGCATTCCAGCACTGGTGCCCAGAGCCATCATGAAGGCCTGGAAGGCCCCACCAGACTTCAAGAGGTACTGAAGGTCAAATTCTCTGCGGAGTGATTGCCATCTGTGGCAACACTTCCAAGACATCTCAGCAGGGAAGCGGTTGCCATTTTTGTACTAAGAAAGCACATTTAAAGCCTCCATTCATTTTACTTTTGAAGTTGGATTGGAGTCAGGGAGGTAAATAATTATTAACTTTCTGGCTTGCTACACATTTCTTTTAGATGATTCTGCCTCTGCCGCAACTATCCCATGCATTAAATGGTCTTACCATTATCATCCTTCACGTATCCTAAAAGTAAATCTACAAAAACTGTTAAACACTTAAACCAAAATGTTTAAATACCAGAGAAGATTGTATATTGCTTGTATATTGCTTAAAAGAAACAACAAAAAAAGTAATCAAAAGCTATGCTTTTAAGTTTTTTTTTTCTAATTATCACTGTGAATACATTAATCTTTCATTAAAATGTCGCTTTATATACCTACATTTGTTAGGTTTTTTCATATAATGCATATTTCTGAAAAAAATGCACATTGCAAATAAAAAAAGAGCATTAACTAAGAGATAGTTACCCATATTTTATTCTTCTGGAAGTGGAAAATCCAAGCACATAAATCAAAATGACCCTAAAGCAGTGACCAGCATGCCCTAAGCAGATCAACAGTGGTTTCATTGACCTCCAGACTCATAAGGGTCATATTTTCACACAGATGAACTGGTCTTGAACTGCCTTGCCATTGCATTGTGCACAAAGAGACCCCAGCCACACAGTGTCTCTGCTTTCTGTTAGGGTAACCTCGATCCCTTCCCAAAACAAAATATCAAAGCTACATTCCATTTTAGAAAGTGTTTGTCTGTCCTGCCTGGAGCCCTTTCTTCTAGTCTTGATTTTCATGAGTACATTCGCATGAATTTACCATTAGCATTCATATTAAAAATAAACAAAGAACCCCCCCAAACAGCACAATAACAGCCCTCAGAATTTATTGCAGGTTTTTCTTTTCTGAAGATTTTTCCAGGACACTTTTTCACACTTGTGAGACTTCAACTGTTCAATTAGTGCACAAACTCTGGGGAACTCACTTGAAAGCTGTAGGCTCTCCTTCTAATAGACACGGACTGAAGTGTCCCTTACCTCACAGTAGTATTTCACAAATGTTAATGTGAAAATCCTTGCAGTTTTCCTGCACGGCAGGAGGGAGCACTGAGGCACTGACTATAAACAAGAGGTTCATATTTTGTCCCTGTGCTGAAAGACACCACAAAGCTTACATGCCATTAGTTTTCTAAATATACTTGTATAATGTTCAACCAGTGGGTGAGACTTGCTTGTGTCCCAGCATCAGATGGCATCCCAGGCTCTCGCTGGCTCTCGGCACAGGAGGAATTTTGTCAAAACCAGAGCATGCCATGGCTGGCTATGCAGAACATCTGTGGCACAGGCAGGAGCTGAATTCAAACCAGCTAACCCCTAGTTTACTGCTTTGATCACAAACTCGGCCCCTTGTTATCCTGTAGCATCCCTCTGCCCACTTTTGGGAGTGCTTCCAGGGCAAGATGGAGAAACAGCAAGTGAGGGCAGCAATGGACAGAAAAGGGAGGCTGTGCAGGGTAAGTCACCTGCTGTGGGTTCTCATCCTTACTCTAGAATTTTATAAAATAATTCTAGAAGCTTTGGGGGTAACTTCTGTGGCAGAGCTGCAAAAGACAGAGGCAAAGTTCTACCTCTTTCAGAAGCCCACATTTTGTTCCTAGTTTCAGTGCCATCATTCATATTAATGAAAAATGCACGATGCTTTTGTTGCCCTTTTTTTTTTTTTCCAATGGAAGTGATTTCTCTCTGTCAAAATCAATCATCATATCAGTTTTAATCAGATAAAGCTTTCGGCTTCTACTATCTAAATTGCCCTTCCCACAGTGCCCAAGACAAGCATCAGTGCTCCATCACAAAATAAATGTGTTGATACTTGATAGCTCATTTGAACACGATGGTATTTACATCTTACTTGGTTAGATTTTCATTTAACACAAGTTACGGGTTCACATTGAAAATAAAAACAATACTTCTCTGTTCCTCTTGCCATTCATGTCTACTTTTGTTTCAGCCTAAAATAACACATTGCTGGAGGGTATTTTCTTAACACTGTCAAGCCTGAATGCAAGCCCTGTGGAAAATGTTTGTGTTGGGCTTGCCATGGTCCAGGCTAATAACAACGTGATGATGTATAGGTGAATTCCTGCTCCTCAAGTCCTCTGTGACATATGGATTAGGTCTGCCCTTATCTTCTAAGACATCTGGATGAGTGTCTGGGTTTTAATTTCACAATGAAATCACAGGGGACTAGAGTTATGTTATGTGCTTATGAACAAAGTGGAATATCCCTGGTAAGGGCAAGAGTGGATTACCTTAGATAACTCTACTTAAACCAGGGAACATTTGAGAATGTTGAAGAAAGGAAAGAGGTTCCACCAATAAAAACAAACACAGGCTTAAATTTGTGTTCTGTGTACTAAACATTTTAAAGCTCCTGGAGGTTGAAATATGACCACATGCAAATGGACTGATAAAACTAAGACAACTCTTGAAAGACCAGATCAGGCTTCCCAGGACAACTACCAGCACTAAATCCTAATGGCATGCATAAATCATTTGAAGACACATTTATTCAGAAGATGCCACTTTAAAGTCAAAATACCCTGCTTTAATCACCAGAAATAGTATGTGCATGCTAACATTTGCAGAAAATGCTCAAGGGCAACATGAAATTAGTATCTTAAAATTCCTAAATACATGCTTTTCCTAAGATGAAGACTTTTATCTATTTATGCCCATAAAACTGTCAGGAAAAAAAGACCTGTGAGAGCATAAAAGGGTCAGTCCTGCTGACTACAGCCCAGCCATGGACAACATTAAAAACATCAAAGTTCATATGATGATCATGGTTGGGCTCTGAGTGTTGCAGAACTGAATAATCAGCTTGCCAGACCCAAATCCTGTGATCTGGGACTGCTGCAGCTCCCCAGCTTCACTGAGACTCTATTCCCTTTCTGCAGCCTTTGTAGATATTTCCTCCACACTCTCAGCCTCCAGGCAGGCTGTAATCCCAAGGGTCCAAGCCTACCTTGCTTGTCATCATGCTAATATCTGTTTGGGTCTGTGAGAGAGCCCAGGCTCAGAGGAGATCTTCCACTGCCTCTATTCAGAATCGCAGGAGAAGAAGGAAGGACTCAGACCGAAAGCCTGAAGGATCCAAGCTTATTTTCCAGTATGTCTGCAGACTGGTCCTGTCCACTCATGCATTCAAGTTACAAAAGTGCTGAACACTTGCAATGCAGAAAAAATGAGGACACATATAAAGGCATTGAGATGAAAACAGAAAAAATTCCATTTTGTTTAGCACATTAACTACCTGTCTTCTAATCTATGAAACTAAAAGTGATCCAAACATATTGAAAAAGCTTTTAGTAAACCACAGAGATTAATATATACTTAGGGGGGCTTCTGTTAATACAGTATTACTTCATAAATATGCAACCAGCTATTCCATTTTAAATAAGTAACAATATAATATAACAACAATAAAGTTCTTGGGTTTTTTCCCCCTCAAATATCAATAGAAAATATATTAGGCTTCAGTGAAAACCATGGAAAAACCTTTATTGACTTTGGTAGGGTCAAGATTTCACCCAATAATTCTTTAATTTTCATAACTGTAACAAAACAAAGTATTTTCCTCCTGATTTAAATACTCTACTCACAGTTTCTCCGCCTGGATAGGAATATATCTTTTAAATTGTCTCTGCTGTTTCCGTATAGACCAGCCATGAAAAGAGCTAAATGAAGTGTCAAGATTTCTTTTTGATCCTCAGTTTAACAAAAGTTTTAGTCAGTAATAGATCTAACATACATGTGATGCTCTGCAAGCAATGTAACAAAAGTATATCAGTTTTCTTTCTGAGCACTTCATTGTTTACTTTGCTTAACAAGCAATCAAAACACAGATCCTGCTGTAATTGTTCATACATTAGATACAAACAGGGCAGCTCCATGCAACTAAACTTTCTCTAAATGTGTGTAACTGCAGCCTACAGACCACAATATTTCAAGCAGAAAATGTTAAGTGAGACACTGGCCCTGGAAAAAAGAACATAGTACAAAAACCATCATTATATGTCTTTCTTTTGTGTTATTCACAGCTGTTTCTTAACACTGTAAAATGTCTAATATCCCATCAGAGAGACTCAGGCCAGCCTTGTGAGCGTGGATGTCCTGCTTGGCTGGAAAGCTGGTGGGGTCCTTTAGTATGTGAGCTTATATACATATCACTCTGATCCATTTGAAAGACACAGAGGTGGCTGAGATGTAATGTTCTTTTCAATTTGCATGAAGAGCCCACTGCTCTGGGTAAGGCAGACAACAGCCACAGGGCTGCAGTCAATCTCTCTGAAGCTGTTGTCACCAGCAGGTGCCTGCTGCACTCTTCAAACACCTCTGTACTGTGGGGTGGATGGGGATGCTCCCAGCATCTCAGCTTTACAAACAAATAGATTAGCTTAAACCACTGGTAAAATGCTGGAGTAGTGTTTCCAGTTGTGCCATAAGGGCAAGCAGCAGGGTGGCAGCCGTGTCTCTGAATCGTTCATTCATCACTGGGAGCTGCTGTCAAATGGAAACTGAGTCAAAGCCCTAAAATCAGCTCTGAGGTTTTAGAGTGTGGATAGGAGCCAGGTCAAATGGCTGAAGCATCAGGACTTAATGTCACACACCTTGTAGAACACAGTGGATGGGTGAGAAGGGGTTTCCTCATCTTTGACAAGTTAACAGGTATGCCTGAGGATGGAGGCAAAGCTCCAGTTTGCCAGAGGAGAGCAGGAAAGCTTCCAAGACCAAGCAGATCTATCTACCATCTCCAACGGCTGTGGGTAGGCTGAGCAAATTTGCCTTCAGTGTTCAAAGGAAGGCTGTGGCGCTGAGAACAGCAGCAGAACCCCACCCAGCCCTCAGATGCAGTCTCACCTTTCCTGTGCAGGCGTGTGTGGGCCCACCTCAGCCACACAGCTCCTGCTGCTCTGCGGCCGCCGGCGTGCTCCGTCTTGCCAGCACAGGTACACCTCGAAGGGCCAATATTGCAATCGTTTACTCAGACAGATGAGTTGCACATAAGTAATGAGCTGTGAGCATCCCAGCATGTTAGACAATATGCTGACAATGTCATAACATTATTTCATCCTTCTTAAAAGATAAGACCCATCCTGTTCTAACCTGCTCAGGTCATTATCTTGTTACCACAAGATGCCTTGTCACTAACCAGTTTAGAGTATGTAAAGCTATAATTTCCACTAAAATGAATTATGTATTGTTTACAGTTTACCATTAAATTACTGTGAACAAAAACAAGCATTTAGGATGCCTCTTTCAAAGTCTTCCAGATGAGTATAAACGTACACAGAAACAAATGTCTTGATATAATAGCATTAGAAGTAGGTTGGAGCTTGGTTGACTAATTTTCACACTAACTTACTTAAAAGCCAGAAAGAAAACAGTGAAGATCTTTATACAGGCCATCAAAAAGCCTGACTGCAAGTGTTTCCAATTTGCTTTAGTAATTAAATCGAAAGGAGTTTATGGGTTTTTCACCCAGGTCATTTACTACTTTGGAATTTTACTGCTTGCTTTGCAAAGAAAACAAACTGGAATGAATCACTGGTGAGTATAAAGAGTGGATGAACACTGCTAAACAAACCAAACAGTGAGCTCAAGTGGATAGAGAAAACACAAGTCAGAATTCTAAATATGGATCTGAGAATAGTGTAAAAGGATTAGACGTCTTTGTCACATGAAGAGCAAACCCACATGCCAGCATGCCTTTCCAGTGCAAGCAGCCAGTGATCAAAGTAACATCTACCAGTTTGTAAATATGCTAATCTTCATGTTTACACAAAAGTGTCAGCACTTGCTTTACATCACAAAGAGCCTCATACAGTTGAAGATTAATTACTTCCAACACTGAGATAGTGTGTAAATACTGGTTCCACCAGAACCCAACCTTTTGCTGTATTTGCACAGCTCAGCAGAGGTGTATGTTGCTAAAACAGATAATTCAGGGACACTTACAAAGTGTCAAATACCTCCCAATGGATAGACTTTTGACAGGTATTTTCGTGATTATGTGGAGCCAGGATTAGGCAGGTTTAGGCTTCATGTTGCGAGTACTGGATTGAAAAATATTTTTGCCTTTTTCTATGAATTTTACTTCTGAATAGCACTATCTACCCTAAACCTGATTTGTTCCTTCAGCTTTTATATGTGATTACAAAACATTTAAAATTTATTTTTCCACTCACTGGCTTAATATCACTTTCCTTATAGTGGCTTAGAGTCACCTCACAGTCCACCAGGCTCTTGGCAGTGTCCGTGCCTGCTTGCTGAATGCTCTGTTCTAACTCTTATTTAGAAAAGGGTAAGAGCTGTGATAGGAACACACAAGAACATCCTTTTCTAGTGGTGAATTTCAGAAACTTTCAGCTGTGGTGTAATTCATTACAATGCGCGCTGAGAAGGAGAGAGCAGTGCCTACTGCTGCGTTGTTGCAACAGGGAATGACAATAAGGAGATGAAGCCAAGGCAAGACTGGATTTCCAAGGTTTCAGATGTTTAAGCCATGGACTGCAAGATCTCTTTAAGAGATATTTTACATTTTCATTACCATGTACTCTCTACAAAAAAACCCGTGGTGGCAATTCTAATACCAAAGGGCCATGAGCAATAATTTATAAAAGGAAAAAAAATTCAAGCAGGAATTCTCTTCACCTCTCCCTTGCTGTTAAGTGCTCAGCACAATTGCCACAAGAACATCGCTACTTGCCAACAAATATTATCACATTTGTTTCCTATTCTAAACTAAGAAAAAAAAAAAGTGGGATGTTGGCAAATGCTAGCATTAAAAGATTGCCAGAGCAAACAAGAGTGACTGGATGAGGATAATTAGGAGATTTAAAGAAAAGAGAATATGCTTAGAAAGTGAGAATGAAATGGCTTCCATGTGAAACACCAAACCTGAGTCGAAACACTTCCGTATTAAACACTCAACGAGGCATTTCACGGGAGTATTGCTGCCCAAGTCAGCCAGTCTTGCATTTCCCTCTTTACAGCGCTCTCAAGGCACAGGGGCTGAGTGCGGCCAAGCAAGATTGACAAGGTGAGACTCGGGCTGCTCTGTCCCCAGTCCCTGTCCCCTGCAGCCCCCACCCCAGGCAGTGCAGGGGCAGCAAGAGCTGCAGCTGAGCTTGGGCACACAGCAGGAGCAACATGTGCAGCAGAGACTGAGGCTGCTGTGGTTAAATCAACATGCTCCATCTCACGTTTGCATAGGGCAACACAACCATCAGATTAATTACTAATTACAGTGGATTGCTCCTAAGTAGGTTCACAGCAATAATAGTAATAAAAAGACTAAGAGAAGCATTATTAGCATAGTTAATTATATGACCATTGGCGAGATTATTGATGGAGATACAAAATGCTGTTGAACAAGAAAGATATGTTTGACATTGCTTAAGAGAAGCTTCACTATTGCTTCATATCTTTTTGGATTTTTCTAATCATCTCATCTGTGTTCCAAAAGTGCAAAAAAACAGTAATTATTTCTGTTTGATCTTTGACTAACAATTATTTATGAATCTAAAGGAACAATAGTGATTCTAAAATGTAAGTAAACCCAGTAATTTTTATCAGCATGAAATCTTCAGCCACACTGGACTGGGTTGTGGGAATCTGTCGTGTGATGAAAGCAGACAATAGTAATTTATTGGTTTAGTCATAATCCTTTCAGTAGTCCAGATTGCTGTTGCAAATTTGTTAAAAATCTGCTACCATTCACTGAGCAACAGTATGGTAGCACCTGAAGCAATAACATGGGTGGGGAATGTAAAGCAGCACTCCAATATTCATGTGTGGCATGAGTTAGACAACGCCACGGGAAAGGAGCTGAGAAAGAACAATGTTGCACAAACCAGAGAGAGATTCTTGTTCTCCCACAGCACATATGCAATTTAATCTCCAAATGGAGACCAGTTTAACTTTTCAAATGCTTCAAGAGTACAAAAAAGAATTATTCACTCAGCAGTTATTTTTTTTCCTTTACAGAGTGTCCACGTGCTCCCATGAAGGACCTACTGCAATGAGACACCACCTGCGTAAAACCACACTCTCATGTGAAAAGTATTTACATTAGTACACATTATTTTCCCTTTAATTTTTCTTTATTTGGTGCACTTGGCAATACATAGCTCACAGCTCAGTCAGCCAGTTGCCCCAGTGTTTAAAATGGCAACTACAAGAATAAATATTAATATTTTTAATCATCTAGTTTGGCAAAGGAACTGAGGAGCAGCTGCTGTATTTATGACTGCCTTCAATTCATATCCTGGAATAGGCTGGACTTGACTGCTCCCCTTTAAAAATATCCGAGAAGGCAGACCTCTGTTGGAGTCCAACTTTGGTGGCAGGTACAATTAGGCTCCCATTGAGAGGAAGACGGAGTTGTGACCAAGTGATATTAGATCTGTTTTCAGAGCAGCCCTCAGCAAACAAACAATCCTCCCAAGCTCTTCAAGGGAAGACAGAACAGCATAAATGGTTGTGTTAGCACATTTGTCTCAACACTACTTTTCGGTTACGTTCTGATCACTCGCTGCTAGTCATCATATTTTATGAACCTCACCCATGAACACTAACATGCAAACTGAAATTTAGGACTCCTGACCTTTAACACAAAGTGGCCATAGGTGTTCCCACAGCTGTTAAATAAACCTATGTTTATGGAGCCATAAATGTAGTGCAGGTGAAGTTTCCAATGATGTAATAACAACTTCCATAGCTGTGCAGTTTGTCATTTATACAGCAGTGTACCATCACCGGTGAATATTGTTTTACAATAACAGCACAGGTTCCTTCGATTAAATCACTCTTTCTTCATTTATGAGTCATTCGACCTTTAACCTCTCAGAGGAAGATCAAACCACTTCTTAAGGCTCCACTCTTTTAACCGAGGAGCACAACAGTTGGTTAGATAACTAAGGAGGTTGGTATGTGCCCCCAGGGTTTCACAAACAACTGTCCTAGATCTTTTATAAGATAATCTTAACATAATCATGTAGCCACAAATTGTCGTGTAAATTCCCAATTAAAAACACCAAATAGGAGCTGTAAATCATGATACAACTGCCACCTTTTCAGCACTGAAATGCAGTTTGAAAAGCAGTAGAGAAGCTCTTGATTGTGCTTGTTTTAGTACTCAACACACCAACAGCCAAATAGTCCATTAGATTCACAAGAGAGCTACAAAGTGACAGGACAAACTAAATTGTTCAAAACTTAACCTAGCAGCAACAGAGAACACAGAATTTACAAAACTGCTCCATCCCTCATTCAGGACTACGCTTGTAAAAATGAGCATTTGTGTTGGCATGGCTCCACACCCACTCCTTGTCCCAATTTACATAAAACTACAACACGCTCCTGTTTGGAAGGATTGATGGCAATTTGGGGGATGGGAGGAGATTTTGTTTTTAAGAAATGGCAGCTTAATTACGATATAAATGTTAGAAAAATAAATAGTCATTAAAGCCCTTTACCCATGGCCGATTGGCTTCATTCCACAAACTTTAGCAAAGTTTGAATCAGACAGAACTGAAGGCACCCCATCTGCCACAGCGCTTTGGCCTTTGTCAGGGCTCTGGCTGAGCTGTGGGTACCCACTCACGGTGGGTGACACGTGTCCATCAGGACACAGATCTCCAGCCTAGCTCATGGCACCACAGGTCCTCGCTCCAAGACAGCTGCTTTT
This sequence comes from Hirundo rustica, assembly GCF_015227805.2. Classification (NCBI taxonomy): domain Eukaryota; kingdom Metazoa; phylum Chordata; class Aves; order Passeriformes; family Hirundinidae; genus Hirundo; species Hirundo rustica. Next base: position 10,369,619 of record NC_053460.1, read on the forward strand.
CTCCTGCCACCACCAAAAGTCAATCTCTTGTTTCCTTTGAGAAAATAATTCTGTAGCCTAAATTATTCCGGCACTAGGCTTTAGTGCTAAGCATCTTGGCTCCTTGTCCTTCACACTCACACTCACTTGAAGGTGCACATCTCTTCCCTACAACATCCTTCCCCACTCTGGCAGCCAGAAATATGATTAGAATGGGTTTTATAGGTGAGGCATGAACAATCCCTGCAATTAATTGCAGAAATTTTAAAGCATTCAGCAAATGTCTTAGTTGCTGTCAACAAGCAGTCAACAAACGCAGATTGTGTTTTTCTCCTCCTACTTCACACTTTCCATGTTTCCCAACACTTGCCAGAATGTTGTGGTGATAGGTGCAGACAATAGATGCTTTACTAAACATGTCCTTGATATCTGCATAATCTCCTTTAATATATATCATTAACTTGGGCCAGTCCCATGTTATTGCTTCCTCAACACAGCTAGCACATCATGATCTGGAAGGAGTTATTTATTGCTCCAAGAATGTGACTGTCTCACCCAACCAGTCAGACCTCAAAATATTACTTACTTGTCCATTTTAGCTTCTGTTTCCTACAGTACCTAATGCAGAAAAGACAAAAATGAGTTTGGAGCAATAAAGAGACCTGTAATAAAACATTTCTCCCAAACACTTTTCCACACTGCTAAAGTCTGCACATTTGCAAATCCAAGGTTATAGAAATGTCTTGTGATCACTAATAAAATCCCTCCATCCCTCCTAAAAAAATGTAAACAAGTGTAAAATGTAGTCAGGTATATAATAATTTTTTTTCAAGTGCAAAACTCATACTATTGAGGTGCACGGGATCTGAATCCTCTGGGGGGAACCTCAGATATCTCAGTAGAGAAGAATTCCAGAATTGTAAAAGGGACACCGTCCTCTGTGTTATCTGGTGAAACTTTGCACATGGGCCACACGATGGGAACAAATTGCCTTGGCAGGAATGTGGAGAAAAGAATAGTAAGAGTCAAATGCTGAAGAAATAGAATATTAAAGTGGTGGGCATGGCCAGATTCTCAACCTGAGTAACCCCGACTAAAGCAGAGTTCAGGGAGTCAGAGCTCTTTCTCTTACCCCAGATTTACTGGATGAGCCCCAGGGCTACAGTCCCCAAACAAAGAGCCTCAGATGGAAATGCTCGGATTGGAAATGGCTGCAAAGAGCCTGCAGTGAGGAAATGCTTGGATGTCTATCTAGGGCCCACATCTCACAAAGGAAAAACAAACCTGTCCGAAGCCTCCCTTGCTGTGATGCAGCAGGAATTTGTGGTCCCTCAAAGCCAGCTGGAATGGTTTGGCTCCCAGTGGCAAAGCTGCCCTGACGACCTGCTGCTGTGCAGGGCTCACCAGGACAGCCCCACAGTGGCCACCAAGGCACTCCTGGGGCCGAGCTCCTCAGGAATGCTGCTCCAAGCCACCCTCCCCCCAGCACGTCCCACATATCACTGTGCCACAAGAGCCCCCTCTTCCCCTCCCAGGCACAGAGATAAACAGCCTTTTTTCTCAATATTCCTATGTTCCTGCCTTCATTTTTTTTACCCTATTTTTTTATACTAATTTTGTCTTTATGAAGAGAGCTATCAGCTTATCTGAGGACAATACTAACAGCCTCTCCTTTCTCCTCTCTTCTCTTTCCATGGGCAGAAAAGGAGATCCTAGGGGAACAATGGTAACATACCACCCTACCTAGCAATTTTGCCCAGCATAATAATGTGGCCAAATGTACTAATGTTTCCAGTGTTTTTACTACAAAAATCCCACCAAAAGGCCCTTGTCATCCTTCCTTTTGGATAAATGTCCTCAGATCTGGGCATTTTTTGATATACTTCTTGTGAGTGGCTGTTTCAGGAGTCATTACAAATCCATACCTTGTGCTCCTTAGCAGTACCTGAAAGCCATGGGAATAGCTGCTCAGAGTATTGCATCTACTCTGTTTCATTTGTAAGGCACTTTCCAGATCCTGAAGATTCAATGCTCACATCAGGCCAACAGACTATTCTGCTTTAGGCCACAGGGATCATTCAGAACCAGGCCAATGAAAGTTGATGGTAGACACCTAAAATATCAACACGGTTGGTCTGAATTAAATAGATATTTGTACAGGCTCTGCAAGCCTCTCCCAAACCACACAGAGTTCAGTCTGATGCAACCTATGAAAACTGCTCTGGGACCAATTTAATTTTTGATTGTTCTTAAGCCCTGAGTAGGAGCCTAGAAGTTTAGCTCCTAGGACCTTAATTTTGATACACACTGTATTCATGTTCTATAGGTACAGAAGCCAGGACACACAGGCTGTGTCCTCCCTGAAGGAGGCACACAGATACAACCCCTTCCTTTTCCCTTTTTATTTTTTTTTTTTTTGGCAAATGCCACAACAACTCTGCTGCTCCCCAGACAGTCCTGAGTGAAGGCAATTCATCTTACAAGGAAAGGCCAGCAGGTTCACCGACCTAACTGAGAGGCATGCTACAGGAACTCTTGAATATGTTCGGACAACAGCAGTTTCTATTTTGGGTAAATGCTCATGCCTCTCATTGGCATTTCCTACCCATTGTATTCTCCTGATAAATTCAATGCATTACCCTTTGCCCACCCTTGTTGGGTTTTAAGTCCATATATCCTGTATCACTGTAGATTTTCCCTGAAAATCTGATTTCTTTTCCTTGGCAATCTCTGGTAAAATCGTGACAGAATTTGAAAAAAAATATAAAATGGATTCACCCAGGAGCAATTTTCTCCTTTGGTTTGAACAAAGTTACCCAGCTGTTGTGATAAAAACAACATTGCCAGGTTTAGTGGCCAACCAAAAAAAGACCAGGAAGGAGACCAAGTGTTACCCCTGCTGAGTTCCACTGGTATCTCCCTTTTTTTGAATCTTCAGCTGTTATTAATATTTCAATACTAGACTGGCAGCATTCAGTACCTAATGGAGACGAACATTACTGAAAACAAGCACAACAGGAGTACATAGTTCTTTAGGTTTTGGATTTTTGATAAGCCATTTCCATCGTGAAATCTGTCCAACTGCTCAGGAAACTCTGGCAAAGTGAAACGAGATCCTTTTGCCCAAACCCCGTAACACAGAACCTTGTGCCAGATGACTGTATTTCTTGCATGCGTAAAATTTGCTTCAATAGGTTGACAGAAGGTTTGGAGTTTTCCAAATGTTGTGAACCTGGTTGAGATTATTGAAATCCTCAGCTCTAGGAGTGTTGGGTTACTGTTCTTTTAAAGCACGCTTCCTCTGACAACAAAATGTAATTAAAGGGGGCATCGCTGTCATGTTACGGTCTCTTTTTAGAAGGTCTGGAAGAATGTAAAAGAGGCATAGCAAAAGTTGCTTAACCTCCTTAGAAATAAATGTCCCTAATATTTTTATGTCTTCTCTTTGGTCCATTATTGGTCACAATGATGAAACAATTTAAAGGAGAAAAGGTCACGGCAAAGCAGTGAACTTTATATGCTCTTCAGTGCAATAAAAGTTACTTAACGTATTAGCATGGGAAAGGCATGTCTGGCAATATGAGGGAAGGGGATGGATTTCAGATTCTCAGTAGGCTGTGCAGAGAAAAAAGTCTTTGGGTATCTGTGTGAATCAAACACCAAGAAAAAATATGAAACCCTTGCAAATTTTCCATCTTATCTAATTTCACTAAAAGGAAGAAAAACAAGGTTGAACCCTATCATGCAATATTCAACATGCATGAAGTATCATGGAAAACCATCTCAGCTACCTCACTTCCAACACATATGCTGTACTGACGGCCCAAAAATTGCCATGGTTGAAATTGCCTTTAGCTTATGCCAGCACCTACAGAAAAAAAAGATAATTTCAGTCATGGACATTATTTTAGGCTCTATATTGAAAATTAAATCATGCTTAATTTACAAACATTTTTGAAGTTTATTTGCATTGTCTCACAAGCCTTCACCATGTCAGCTAATTCCAAATATTGTACTGATTCAGTCAAAAAAGAAATATATTGTACCGTGTGACCAAACAAAATCACCCCAGACTTCAAGTCCTTAATATTCAAAACCTCCATGAGTGAACTGTAACCAAGAAGAATCCATTATAATAATTTGAAAAATGAAAACTTGAAAAAGTTGTATCTGTTTCTGAACAATTCATGAGCACAGAATGAGGCACAATTCTTAGAATGAATTATTCTTTGTGAATTATTGGCCCACTATTATCCCCATAACCAACGAGACACATGATTTACATTTCTTTTACAGGCGATAGTAGCTAATTGATGTCCTGGTGTGATATGGAATGAAGCACAGTCATATAAATAAATTGTTTCCTAAATTCTTCACAAAAACACATTAATATCTTTGACACCATGCAATTGTATGCGGTGAACACTGCTAAGACAGTAATCGTGTCATCAAGAGTTAATTTATTCTCAGCAAGTCCATGTAATGCAGATATTAATCTCCTGGAGCACACACTGTTGTTCAGGGTTAAAACATTCACAGTTCCTGAAACATAAACAAGTCTCACACTCGCAGCTGTTCTCCAAGAGCCAAACAGAGCTGCTGCTCGGTGAGGATTTGTCACTTTGCTGCCTTTTTGAAGAACAAGTGAAGAAATTTGGAATACAAAGGGAGGGTGAGCCTGTTTGTATTTCCAGAGACTTTTCTGCTATCTTTGGGTTACAGCTATCAAATTATGGACGCACATGAACTCTTATAAAGTGAGAAATGCAACTCTTTGGCGAGTGGCATGGCTGCACATAAGACTCAGAAGAAATACCCTTTTGAGAGGACATTTTTAATGCAAACAGGCCTCAAAACACTCCAAGCCACTTCCTAAACCCATCTTGTTGCCCTGCCATCTTGCAATTCAAAATGGACAGAACACACACCCAGAGCAAAGCTGAAGCTTGGGCAGAGTTTTGGACTGCTTTTCCAGCGGCCAGGGCACAGACAGGAACCACCCAAGCAACACCAAGTGACCTGTGCCACCTCCAGCGTCAGGGAACAGGAGTGGCCTCTCAGCAGGTGTCCACCACCAACCCCACATGCCTTTCAGTCTTCAGAATAAGGCAAGGTACCCCCTGGCCCCTGTCTGAGGCAGCTGTGCCCAGAGCAGGAGGAGGCTGGGTCCAGCCCTGCATTCCCCATGCTGGTGCCTCCAGGGAAAGCTGTGAGTGAGGAGATTTGATACACTTCCCTGAGGTGTAATTTTTAATTTTTTTTTCCCTATCTTTCTTTCTTTTTCTCCAGTTGCCTCCCTTGACTATGGGCTCAGCACAACCACTGTATGATATCTTCATCAAGCATTTGAAAGCTCTGGGTCAGAAGCTCTGAGATTTGAAGGTGGAGACATACTAATTTGCTGAATGGCCCTTTTGACCACAGCCAATTTCTACTAATTAGAAAAAAGAAATAATTAGTTAATGTTGGTGAAAAGCTTTGAAGATGAATAAGCTATGGAGAAAGCGCTAGGCATATTAGTGGGAAACAAGTTTGATCCTTTTTTAAATTTGTATTTAAGTAGCTCAAAGTGATTATAAATGGACCAAATGGAATAGCTAACCACTGTAAGATTAATACAATGTCTTTTGGGAAATTACAGTTTATATTATACAATTAAGTATTATACAATCACTTTATTTTAAGGACTCCTCCTTGGAATTTTCTATTTAGTTCCGGTCAGTATGCTTTCCAAATGTCATTTAATCCTTCCTCTAATTTGTACACATAAATTATAATTATTATATAGTAATAATGGCAATGGTTAAGCAAGTAAATGTGAGTCTGTACCTGAGAAATATCTTACTATAAAACAGTCAACTAGAAATTACTCCAGCAGGTTGTTTTCCATTCACCGGATGCTTTGTCTGCCTGTAACTCTTTTCAGAACAGCACTGTGACACCTTCACAGGGTGCAAACAATGAGCCACATCCTGAACTGGTTATATCAGCACAGCCCCATTCCTTATCACAGTCTAAAGCAATAGTTACCCCACTTCGAAACTAGATGAAAATGGCAAAGAAAATATGAAGCTCCCCTTTCTTCTTGCTGAATCCTGGGGGTATTTGATACGAAAACTTACATTTCTGTAACTCTCTTTACTTTGCAAAAAGAGCATGGGAAATGCTGTCCAGGACTGAAACATTGCTGGGGCCCCAAGTGAGAGCACTCTGTTTTTATTCTCTTCATTTCCAGCTCCTATTAAAGATCCATCTTTTGTATTACCTCTAGACCATCTGGGTATGCGTCCAGGTACTTTAGCTCTGACAGCGTGACCAGAATTCCTGCTTGAGCAACACGCTGTACTCCTCCTGTAGGAAGGACTATACTTTAGCCTACCACACCAGCCACTCCTCAGAGACACCTCTGCAGCACATATTAGTGTGTGCTCCTCTTCTCCCCTCCCTTTTCAAAGTGCCACTCTGAAATAATTTACCCCCTGTTAGCTGGGATGATAAATGGAAGATATATTTGGCAACCTTCACACCTGGTTTCCTTCTTGGCACCTCCTCTTGCTTGTAAAGCTCAAGATGAAATTACCATCCTACTGTCATTACTATTCCATTGCCACAAACCAGCTGGACACCTTATATAGGGTGTAGAGAAAAGAAAGGAGTAATAAAAGCTTTGGATTTATGTGTTGATTCCTACCCTGCTTTGCGGACACACAATGCAAAGCCCTTGGGTCGGGTAACGTATCATTTTGTGTAGGAGTATACTAAATGAGGTGTCGTGACATGAAAACGCAAGGCTTTAGCATCTTTTGGGATCTCAAGTTCAAATAAAATTAAGAGGAATGTAGCTCCTTCCTGAGATGCATCTGCTGGATTGGCCTAATGCATGGTGTGGGCTTCAGAAACTAAAACCCAGACTCCTTGTCTTCTGCATGTGGCAAAAAAAAACCTAATTATATTTTTGTTAACAAAAACAGATCATTACAGTGTACTTGGCTGCTGTAGGAGCCATTGACAACTGGACTATTGCGCTGGTCTTTAAGATGCTTTCTTGAAGTGGGGAAAAAGGATATGAATACATGTTGTATTAATACTTGTTTGCTTGTTGTTTACAAAATGAACAAGTTGTAGGCAAGTTCAGGAAGAAATACCTTTAGCGAAAATATTGTGCTCCAAGCCTCAAACAGATGATTATAACTTTAGGGAAGGTTGACAGTTTGCCAGGCAAAGCAAATCAAATCACAGGGGATCAGCACGAAGAACCTGTTGTTCTCACAAATCCAAAGTTCAGTTTCAAGGAATTTCAACCATGACAAATCATGAGTTTGTGGATGGCAGTACACCAGGGATGGGTCATTCTCATGTACTACTGATCCCTAGGGTGAGTGAAGTCCAGAGGGAAGGAGCTTGAGTGACATTTCAGCTTTTATATCACCACGGAGGACAGTGAACAGCTTTTTGGAGTGTGGCTGTGTGGCTGGAGCCCTGCATTTGCTTAGCAGTTCTGTTGTCCATTCCCCCCACACCCCTTCTGATATGGGTCTGGGCTGTGAACTTCAAAGCAGCATGACATGAATATTGCAAAGAAAAAATAGGAGGCATATGTCACTTATTTTTCTGAATAACCAGTGTTTCTCTTTTACCTCAGACATTTATTCTTATCCTACTCTGTAGTAATAGCTAGAAAATGGCATATACAGAGCTCCCTACCACAAAAATAGCAGCAAAGAGAGTCATACTCCAAACTAGTCTACTAGGAACAAGTCTTTCCTTAGAAGTAGGAAAAAAGCCTACAAAATAGACAAAGCATGTGAATTAGCTACTGCCACAATTTCCAAAGCCACTGAAAGCAAAGGAAGATCCAAGAAATCACTGATATTTATATATATATACGGGTGTTCTATCAGATCTTGCAATGTGACAACAACACATGTCAGTGTCAGCACAGGTCCTGCTGGCAACACCTTGAAAACTGTGTGGAGGTATAGAAAGTAAACAGCACTAACTGTGATTTCCATGAGAAAATAAGAATGTAAGGAAAGTCTCTTGGGATCCATAATCTGGAATTGTCACGGGATACAGATTGTCTGTCTTTCTGATAAAAGATGTCAACTCCTTTTCTGGGATTTAAACAGAAAGAAGCACTTGTGATTATTAGGCAGGCTGTATACCATGAGGGCTGTTGACAGAATCACTACAAACAGCAGACGTGTCTGCTTCAACCATCAACTTTCCTAAAATTTCCGCATCAAAAGAGCAGTGCAGCCCAGTCTCAGGCACAGAAAATGCAATTCCCTGACTCCAGAGCTTCTAATTTGCCCTCGTACACTCAGTGGAACAAATCTAAAATTTCCTGGTATCTACACAGATCAAAAAGCATCCACTAGGTCATCCCACAATAGGCATCCATAATTTTAAAAAGCAGCTGATTAATTAAGCTTGGGAAAGCTGAGATAGTTGTCATTTTGCAGAGCTGGAAGCTCACACTGTGGGGGAAGTGCTGTTTCATGGGGGGAAGGATGTGCCCACTGAGCCAGCACAGCTCACACCCTTTGTGGGAAGCTCCCCTGGTTTTCAGAAGGGCAGCCCAAGCTGCATGATGCTGTCTTGAAAATTAAGAAGTGCATCCCATACTGAGAATTATTATACTCAAGTATTTTTAATACTCCAAAGAAGACACAGAAATATTGACCTTTCTGCTACCAGCATCAATACTGCTGCCAATCTAGGAACAGAGAAGCAAGCCCTAAACAAAACAGGTATGTTGCTCGAAAATAATTTTTAAATTGCCAGTAATAAACCAGACTTCATATGAGCTCTCAAAACATGTCTTTGGGCAACATCATCAGCAGCAGCTCTCATTTTGCACACAGCAGCCTGGCTGGTGAAGATTTGCACAGCAAACATCAGGACCTGCACTTCTGTGAATTCCTAGTAAAGGTGCAGGGTGGAGCCTCATTGTGCTTGGAGACATCACTCCAAAGCTTGAAATGGCTCTTGTCAGAGCACAGTGCTGGGTGTGAATGGATCTGTCACTGTGGGAATGACCGTGCTCTGCGAACGTCAGACATCTGCAAAAGCAAAGCAAAGAGGGACAGCAAACGTGCTCTTTTCTTGCCTGATATTTGCCCAGTTGAAAGTGCACAGCTCTCAGCCACTCCAGATTTCCTCACACACTCAACCCAGTATAAACCAGGTTGCTCTCGAGTCTCTTACACAGAGCCAACCAATGTGCAAACAGTAAACTCCAGAGCATCACACACCGACCTGTGAGTCACCGTTTCTGTACTGTTTCCAGGTGTACATCACTGCCACATGAACAGGACTGGTTCCCTCCTGCACCACTTATAAGCCAGACTAACTGCTCAGATCAGCAGCACTGCACCTGGATAGCCAAGAAAAAGCATGACAATTGGGAGTCTGAAAGCATTCTGCATTAAATTCTTGCAGAACACCATTTCCACCCATCCTGCTCTTTGTGACTCACATTTGCTTCACTACCAAGTGTGGGAGAAGTGCCTGTGCTCCTGTGTGGTTCTTCCTGCTGCCCACAAGTCAATCCATCATCTGCCAAGCTTAATGCAGGCACCCACAAAGCCCATCCCGTCCCTGACATACTGACCACTTCCAGACTGCTACACAGCAAGACCATCGTCCAAAAATTCTCTTTATGACTTGAATGGTCATCCAGAATAAGAAAAAACACACAGTTCGTAACAGTGACCTGTCTTCTACAGCAGACCACCAGTAAGAGAACCCAGGAAAGAGCAAACTCAAAAGTAGAGCAAACTCAAATGTAAGCGGAGAATGGTTGACCCTGAATATTAAAATCCCTACAGTCAATACCCAGTGCAAGGGCAAAAAGAAGAGTTAGAGCTAGAATCCTGTAAAGTTGGCGCTGCTGACAGCTTCAGTTTAAGACCCTGAAATGAGCTCAGCTGGTTAGAGCAGGGCACTAATAATGCCAGGATTGCAGGTTTGATCCCTGTATGGGCCATTCCTTCAAGAGCTAGACTTGATGATCCTTGTGGGTCCTTTCCAACTCAATATTCTGTGATTCTGAATTAGGCAAATATTGTTCATGAGCTATGCAGTGTTTAAAAAAATATTCCTGTCATCATGAATCAATATTCATGGTATTTCTTCATCTGTGTCCTCCTCTCTCTTCCCTACATCTCCACTGAACTTTTTCTTCACCCCTTCCCCACACCACACCAGCTAAATGCCCAGCATGTAATCTGTGTTGAAGAGCAAGTAATTATATTAATTAATCCAGGAAGCTGGATATAGCAATATTTTTTAGGCAATTTCTTTAATTGGAAGCCTGGATGTCAGTTGATTTTCTGCATGTGTGGTGCCAGAAGAACGCAGTGAAGAGACAAGTCAGCTTCATGAGAGGGTGGACGCTGCTTGTCCAGAGCAGAGAGCTTCCAACTGCCAGACCCAAACCACTGAAATCAAAAGAAACACTCTTTTTTCATTGACTTCAGTGTGCTTTGGATCAAATCCATAAGCTTTACTAATTCAGCCCTGTTAGAATGCTCAGTTTTGCAGAGTCAGTGACTGACTTACAGATGCCCACTCCCACTTTAATATTTGTCCTACTCTGATAAAAGCATCGTGTCATTTATTTTTCTCTTTTCTTCTTTTTTGAAAATATGTTCTGATTACGCCAAAGGGGCAAATGGCCAATTTAACTGACTTGAGCCTTTGATCCTCATGAGTTACTTGTCTCTTCAGCAAAGTTCTCATTTGAAGTGCTTTCAGCACCTGATTTATTAACAGTCGGGTGGAGTAAGGCTGTTTTGCAATTCCTGAGAAGCTGATAATAAATCTGATTCTTGTATCACAGGTGGTGCTGATATTTTTAGCTGGATTGCAAAAAACGATCATAAACTGAAACAAATGTTTCCATACTGATGCTTCCATCCTGGAGTCCAGAAAATGACTCGTGTTGTCCATTCTGGTGGACATTTTGCCTTTCACAGATTTCCTCTCTGAATACTTTAAATTCAATCTTTTAAATGACTTCCCTTCATATTATACTCATAAATTTTATTTTAATAAAAATCGGTGCCTAACAGGCATAAACAAAAAATGCCAGAAAACCCACCTTAATTGTTTTTCAAACCTTTTGCACATTTTGTTTAAAACAGATGTTTCCCCGACTTGTCATTGTGATGAAAGGAAACCCAATATCCCCTCTGCTTTCCAGTGCAGGGCTGCAGAAACAAGGAACGACAGAGGAAGAGCAAGAACCATCTTGACTGGGAGGTGACTATTACAGCTGGAAGAGAAAGAGCAAGGACACATGCTGGTGGTGTGAGCTCATGTGTTTGAACATTCTTGTTACCTTTTTTCTCACAGTCTAGATTAATCTTAAAGACTGCATCTGTGTGGTTCAATACTCCAGCTCAAACAAAGTCAAATAAACTCCACCCACCTGTTGGGCAACATTCTGCAAATCCAGTATTAATATCACGTTCCTAATTATATTTCACTTCTCCTGTTACATTTTTGCTATGATCCTGTCTTCACTGAAAGCAGCTTTCATCTTAAATAGTTTTTCTCCTTCTTAACTTCCCACTTACTCCCCCAAACACCATTCATGATGCACAGCCTTGTAATAGTTCTGATTTTCATGGATAATCTTAATCCCAAATTTACAATAAAGTAGTAATTGTATGTTTTCTTTCAGTCTGACTCATCCTTGACTGTCTTAAACCATGCTTAGTTTATAAAGCCATCACAAATGGTGTGATACACTTGAACAAGAGCCAAAAGCTTTGTAAAGATCCTTTGCCGCCTGTAACACAGCAAAATTATATTTCTTTTCTTTAAACAAACTGCCATGTTGCCTTTGATGTGAAGGCAATGTGAGGAAAAAGAGACAATATGCATGATCAACAAATATTTCTCCTTTATCAGAGGGTATTTTCTGCCTGGTCAATGTGAAAACTGGATCCTTTACAGGTTGCTGCTCATTCAGCAAACAATACCAGCCAGTGCCTAAAATATGTAACTGCTAAAAGGATCTCATATGCAAACAAAACAGATATTTAGGTCCAACAGGTTGACACTCTCATAATTACAAAGAGGTCTTTTTGTTTTAAGGCAATAGTGATTTTCTTGTCCAGTACCATTCTCCTATAATTTTGAGAGTAATTACACCACAAATGGAGGAGCAAGTGGCACAACTGATGAGAACCATCACTCCTCTTGAGGAAGCAGAGTTTCTAATTCTAACTTTTCCCATTCTTTTCTCCTCTTTCTGTCCCATACTATACTCAAGGAATCAAGAAAAATAGCCATACTGGCCTTCTTTTCTGAATGAACAGTGTTCCACGGATGTGCTTCTAATGTGAAACACAAGCTTTTTTGTGATCATTTCCTAAGCATGATGTTTAAATGGAAAATAGAGCACTTGGGAAAACCAGTCTGAATTCCCTTCTCCAGATGCAGCCTGTTGATGTAGAATTCAGACTTAAACAGGGAAGGAGACTTTCTCCTGTACTGCAGACATAAATCTTTTCTCAGCATTGCTGGAAAAGGCTCTGCAGCTTACATAGGTGAGACAGCTGTGAGGAAATAAAGAGGGATTTGCTATAGGAGACCTTGTCCAGTTTTCTGCCTGCAAGATAAGAGTTCAAGTTGATGGGCATCCTACTGCACAGACAGCAATGAAACCACTGTGTCCTTCCAGAAACACAAGGAGAGATAGGATATCACAGTGAATGCTGCTTTGTATTTCGTTCTCCTTAGACTTTTTCAGTTTGGTTTGGGTTTTTTGGTAGACAACTGCATATCCATGGATAGTTTAAGATACTTAAGGCATTTCCTAACATTGAGCTCTTCTCTTCTTAGCACTAAGCTATAGCTAAAGCTCCACTTTCCAGTTTGCAAAGCTGAATTAATCTGAGGGTTTGAGAAATCTTAAATCTTTTTCTCACTAATCACTAATGGGTTCCAGACTAGGAATGTCAGTCTCACTGATCCAGCAAAAATTTTACCTTACACCAGCGATTTACTCCCCGGCTGTCATCGTCTAGTTACCCAGGAGCTGCATGAATCTATCATAGCTGCTCTCAGGAGTGGGTAATTTGTGCCTCTGTATCAACACCCAGATGGCAAAAAAAAAAAAAAAAAAAAAAAAAAAGGCCAAAGTGTTCTCAATGAGTGAACGGCACTACTTGCATCTGCAGATCTCAGACCAACCAACCTTCCCAGAACAAGTCAGTGCAGCCCCTGACTTGCTGCAACTGGCACCAAACTTTTATAGCTGCAAGGAACCAAGATTGCAGGCAAAGATTTTTTCAGATAAGCATGTCCTGGCTGAAGTCTGAGCATTGCTGTAGGGATGTGACGCAAGAGTTACAGTGGCACGGATTTCCTACCCTGGGCTCTCCTGTGCAGGGAGAAAGTCTCTGGAGATGTCTCCAGAGGTTTGAGGACAGATTGGCACCAAGAGAGCAGAGCCAGCAACCCAGAATGAAAATGTGCACCTCCTTCTGCATGCTTGTGCTGAGGTAGATGTGGGCCCCAAAAACGTGTGATAGCACTTCCCATGTTCTGCTACCAGCTGGGAACAAGAAAAAAGCTCTGAATGAAATTGTAGCTAAATTCATCAACGTCAAGCAGTCTGTTTTTTTCTAGAAGAGAGTTTCACTTACTTGATTTTCTCTGTTTTGTTAACAGTTGTAAGGAGGAGCAGGAATGCTGGAAGTGTTTGAGAGCTGACATGACAGAATGCCACAGCCTTTCAGTGTCTCAGTGGTCGGCTGTGTAAATTAGTAGCTAGACCATTTTACAAATGTATATTATTTACCCAGCAGATGCTGTTATGGTCTCTTGTGTAAATTTGTAATTAGACTATGTACTGCTTTGTGAAAATCCTTTAATAACAAAGGTGCCACTGGGTTCTGAAATAATTAAATCAATCCATTTGAAACAACACTGGTTCACTACTTTGACTTGGGTGATATAATATTACACATTCCTGTAAAAAAAGCCAGAGAAATTGAGAATGATCAGCTACAAAACATCAGATACAAGGGATAATGTTACCCATTCAGTAGCTTTGGGTTTGGCATGAGTCTGGCGTCACAGTTGAAAAAGTTGCAGCCAACATACCAACAGCACAGACAAAGAACAGATGATCCATCTCCTCTGCCATCTATCATGCACAGCATTGCCAACTCCAGGGCTTTACCAGCACTGACATTTAAAACAAAGTATGTGTCAACCATATTAAATAATATACCAAGCTGTGGGTTATTAAGTGTGGGGTAATTTGACCACAGCAATTAAACTGAGATTAAAGAATGATAAAGGCAATGTTATATGCACTGTTCAATGGGGTTTTTGGAACATATGGAGTCCTGAATATTTCCAAGTGTGAAAGCCACATCAGAAATTAAGGCACATGTCAGTCCCAACCAACACACTCCTCCTGTGTCCTCCCTCCTCCTCTTCCCCCTCTGAGATGTTGCTCTCAAATGGCAATGGTTTTCATTTCACATATATTCAACCAATGAAATGTTTTCTGATTTCTGTCTCCAGACTGCAGCCCGAGGAATGTGTTAGCAAGGCAAGGGTTTAACATGGTAGCACAGTAAAAACACACGATTTGTCAGACTGTGCTGTAAGACAGCAGGGAGTGGGTAATCCATGGACAGCCACTGTGCACACAGGCCACAGGCTCACAGACAAACCATTCATTTTCAGACCAAGAAGCCTGTGGAATATCTACTCTTTCCTTCTCAAAAGGTTTTCTGATTGAAGTCTGTACCCAGTCCAGGCAAGTTAAATCCACAGAAAACTAAAATTTAAAGGGCACAAGGCAGCTCATCAGCAATCTGTTCTCACTTCATGTCCGCAGGCATTTCTCCTTCCAGCAAGGTGACCAGAAAGCAGTGAAAATCTCAGGTCTGCAAACGACAACCAAGGAACATTAGAAAATCAGGGTCAGCATTTCCTATGTATGGCCCTATTCCTAGAAGTATTTTACCATTTAAAAGAAAAGACAAAGTTTAAACTGAAGGAGAACTCACTTTCCCAAATTACACAGTTACCAAAAACAATGTGAAACTCTCCTCAGGTACCTGGGGAACAGACTAGCTCAGCAATTGCAGCAAGCGTGGGTCAACTATAATGCACCTGGCTTTAATGTGCAGAAATAAAAATCCTAATAAATAAATCTCTGCTGTCTGGGAAGCTAGCAGAGAAAACAAACTACAATTTCTGCACATGCAAAAAACCTCTTTGAATGTCCTTCCTTTTGTATGTTTAATACTGTTTGTCATTGTGTTGCAGCCATGCACCCTCCATAATTATATTTACATATACTTGTAGTTTTTTCCAAGGACAGAGGATTATGTCTGCACGTTTCAATAATTAGTTACACAGTGTATGGTGAGCGTCTTATGGATTCCCTTTATCATATCTCTGCACTGTTGAGCAAAGTCATAACAGAGTTCTTAAGTGAAAGTTCTTGTTGAAATGCAGGATTTTTGTAGACAGGTCCCCAGCTCCCACCGACTAATGTAGAGAAGATGCCACTGAATCCTTGGGACTCTCAGTGTGTAGCTGCACCTGCACGGATAATACCGTTAATGTCAACTCAATGTGAAGCTTTATGTCTCTGTTTATACAGCTATATTGCAATTACATTCAAGTTTTCCTAACTCATCCACATTTAAATGAGAACCATAATGCTGACCATTAGAGAGAGCCAAGTGCTGTACTGTAAGGAGAGAAAACCCAAACTCCATGGATCTTGTCTCAGGTATAAGATGAGGACACATTAATTACACGGCTTTATAGCTCTAATCTTTCAAAAAATATTTTTTAGCCCTATTCCCTCAAACCTTCATAATTCAGGCCATTATCCCTTCAAACTGTTTAAAAAATCCTAATATCTTTCATGATCCTGCACTGTTGTAGGACTTGGACAGTGCCAAGATTAGACCCAACACAAACTCTGTCCTCAGCCTTTGCACATACATTGCACAGCATTTCTTCCATTTCTTCCAGCCTTCAAGGATCAAAGGCAGAGAAAGCCATACCCTTTACAGACAAATCCTCCTGTCTTCCCAAAGGGCTCCTTGTTCCACTTTTGTCATCGAAAGATGCTGGGAAAGTAGAAAAGAACACTAAAGAGACAAAAAGTAGAAATGACATGACCATTTTATATATTCAATCTCTACTAATTTCCATGCCCAAGGTCTCTAATTCCCTCAGATAAGACTTCAAAAAACAATTCTACCTGAAATATGTCCTCACACCCCCAACACTGACAGAACACATAGTTGCGTATACTAATTTGGCATAGGTTTAAAAGTAAGGAAGAAAGAAAAAAAAAAAAAAAAAAAAAAAGTAAAACCCCTTTCCTTCTTTCTTGAGAAAAAAAATAGAGTAAATTGATCAATTATATAAGGAGATCTATGCAAAAATGCTTTCAGCAAGACACCCATTGCAGCCCTCAGCCAGGCAGCCCCACTAATATGAGTAGAGGTGAGCCATCTGTGAAGGTGAGCCATCGCCTCAGAGTTTCAGTCAGTATGAGCATCACATCCTCGGCCACGAGGCAAGTATATCACGGGTGTATTCTAGGGCAAGAGCACTGGAGAATAGAATAGAATAGAATAGAATAGAATAGAATAGAATAGCTCTCAAATTAAGCTTTTTGTGGTTACTAAACAATTACAAGAGTTTTCAGAAAACTGCTCTGTTTTATTAAGCAGAAAAAGTCTCCTCCACAATGTTGTGGAACAGCAATTCCCGCAAGTGTCTGAAGTATAGTGACTACCCTTTTCCTTTTTTCTTTTATTTTTGGTGGCTGTAATTTGCTTGTTCTTTATGTTCATTGGCAGCCCTGCTAAAATGTATCTTTGCAACCTATTGTCTTAGGTAAGATTATATCAACAGCTCCAGAAGGACCACTTTTAAAAATAAATTCTACTTTCCCTTATCATTGACAGGAATCACATTTACATATTCTCCTGGTGGAACTGATAATGCACCAGATGATTAATGTGCCTCGATGTAGTGATACCTGTAGACCGTTTGATCAATGTCTCGCAAAGAAAGTGTCTTTCATTCAGTATGCTCAGAGTCCAAAAACACCCTGTGATTAATGTAACTAAATGTTTGGGGTCAGCTGAAGCTCCAGTTCTTGTACCTGATTCAATATCAAACTAAAGATAGGTCACAGGAGAGTGGATTAGTCATGTGAAGAAAAAGTCTGACCACGCCACTTCAAACCATCTCCTTAAGAAAACCTAAAGAGTTCTAGTATTTTTTAGTTACCACTACAGTCATCTGCAAATTTTCCTCTCATTGTTAAACAGAACAGCCCAACATGGTAAGCCTTTTAATGCCAAGTTATTTTTACTGTAAAAATAAGTGGGTTTGATTCAGTCCTTGGCATTGAAGTTTGGATTTATTCAGATTTATTTATTACAGTTAGTGAACCAAGAAAATCCAAGTCTCTGAAGTTATTCCCCAAAGAAAGCACTTCATACAGCTGGAAAATAACAAAATGTCTAATGAATACTAGACCTTTTCTTAGTTTTATTTGATTATCTGGGGTAACACTGACTATTTCTGCTTGATCTTACATCAGCTATTTGGTGTCTTGTTAAAAATAGATGTGAGATGTAGGAACTACAGGGACCTGCCTGGGGATGACTTTCACTCATATTTACTGTTTTCCTTGAATGTGAAGGAGGCATAAAAGCCATTCAGACAGTGAGAGGAAATGTCTCCTCTTGCCACCCTGCCAGTTCTTTCCCCACCTTTGTCTCATTTCAAACACATCCCTGACCAGGAGGCAAGAAAGTAGGCTAAGGAAAGAGCTCAGATGCACACTCTCAGCTAGCTCCCTACATGGTGAACTTGTTTGCCTTAGACTGCCTCTATAGGCATAGAAAATCCTTGAAATAAAGTGAAGATAAATCCAGGCCAAAAAATGGCATGCTGGGAACAGATAGTCATCTTTTAGGATAAAGGTGTCTTGTAGGATAAACGGATGTTGGAGCTGGAATGGCTACTGGTTCCAGGAGAATAAAGGTGATGTGTAACTACCTTAGTTCCACAAGCTGCTGCACTGTACCTCCCTGTCCTCAGCTCAGCACTGGCTTCACACACCACAGAAACATTGCCTTGACAACATACAGAACATATCCTGAGCTCCATCCAGACCCATTAATGCAGAAACGTCCTCCTATGCTATGCTGCCTCTTATGTTGTTGGGTTGCCTCTCTTGTAGCCAGGCTTCACAAGGCCAAGTGGCATCATCTTATATGCAACATCTGCCAAAAACAAAGAGGAAGTGAGATCCACCTGAAAACTTCTAGTCTCCAATGTAGTTAATATTAATAGACTACAATGATCTCAAGAGTAAGGCGATAAAAGAGCAGATAAGAAAATATATTACTGGTGAATTTTTACTCCTCTCCTTATGTCCTCAGAACTGACTAAGGCATCATTAAAAGTGTAGCCTGGGCCTTAAAGTCCTGTGTTTCAAATGAGCATCTCTGGCAGCAAAGCCTAGTTTGTGCCTTGCTGAAATTCCGAGTGATGAGAGCTCCAGCCACTGACTCCTCTGATCAGCCGATACCAGCAAACCTCGCATAAGAGAAGATGACAAACCTGGTACCAAGTTTACACTCGTGAAATGTAATCAGCTTCAGCAGCTTCATTTCTTACTTTCCTTATGGCAAGCAAAAGTTTCTGGGCCTTTCAGTGGTGCACAGGGCATTCATTACCCTCTTTCTAATGCTTTCCTTAAACACAGCTTGATTCAGTGCTTCACAATTGCACTGTGGCCTTACAGCATCAAAACTGATGAGAGCTTTCAACTTTGAGAAACCATAAGAGGCTCTGAGATTGTATTTATTATTCAAGAAAAACTCAAGACTAATAAATATATTGTAAATACTAATATAGCTGCAAAAGTTAATTAATGAAAAAAAACGATTATGAGAAGTGTTATCAATAATTTTAAGAATAACGTACCTGCAAAATGAATGAATTTTGCCATGGGGTAATAGCTTGCATCTTGGTCTGATTTAGTATGGAGAAACTGCATCATAATGAAAGGCAGAATTATCACATAGTATAACCGCTAGCTTTATCACTGCTTGGTAGGATCCTAAAACTGTCATCAAAATGTTAAAATTACACTCACTTAAATGATCTCTATAATACAAAACTATGTGCATGTGGATTTATTGCCCTCACGATAATGTGAACAACTTCACCATCACTGATTTGTAAAATGCTAATTATTCTGCTATAAAGATATACATCAAAATAAAACAAGATGGCACTTTTAAAGGTTAGGCTTGAGGCAGGAACTTTACTAAATATGCTCTCTTGATTTTAAATATGGATGAAATTATTTGTAATTTGAAAGGTTTGGGGTTTTCTATTTAATTTCTTGAGTAATTTTGTAAGTGACATTGACTTAGGCTACTAAAACATAAAGGATTCTTTATTTTTTGAGAAATATATTTGATCTGTTTTTTTCGATGCCAGAATAAAATGTTAGAAGTGACTTCCTTACTTTGGGAAGAAGTTCAAGTTATAAAGTGCAATCAATCCCTGAGAAATGACCTAAACATCTATGTCTCTTAAGGGACTAATTCTGTTTGCACATACCCAAATCCAATGGAATAATAAAATGGAGTTACTTTATAACATAGTAAATGTATTGGGCAAATAAGTGGATGTTATTTACACACTTTTATATTTAAATTTTGTGTAGACAATATATACTCAGCACAAGCCATTACATCTCTAGCAAGGTTTTGCTACTATATTAGAGATTTTATTACAACTCACCAGTAAACCTGCTTTTCATCATCAAATACCATCTAATTGCATACGAGCCTTATTAATGCACAATATATCAATGTTTTAAATTATATGGGCTCATAAAGAATTACACAAAATATGACCAGTGTTGTTCATCAAAATCTTAACTTCACACCTACCAACATTGTTTAATTAAAACTATTTGTTAGAAGGAATAGATTTAAACTATCCTTATATCTAGAGAGACTTCAAAGTAGCCTTTAAGGTCCTGATTCTGCAAGGATGCTTCTCTTCTTTCAGACTTCATTTTGAGGTTTTAAGTTTTTAAGATTTTCACATTCATAATTCTGCAAGGACAAACATTTGCAGACATGAAGGCCTGATCAGAAATCCTAATTCCTCCACTAAGTGTCTTCCTCAATATTATGAATTAACAAATTAATTAACAAATTTATTTAAGTAACTTTGTAATGTTGACAAACCTATAATGCAGTATATATATACATATATGTGTATTTATATTTATATTTATATTTAGTGCTGCGAAACTGGGGAAGGAAGCGCAAGTATGCATGTAGTCTCCTTGTCCAATAGCAACAAAATAATAAAATTAAAATAACACTCAACAGTGGCATCCAAACAGTACCAGATTCAGTAAAATCCTGGATGAAAAGTTAATCTGATAGAATATTACTATTTATTGGTTGTTATGATTATAGCTTTGTGGAGTCTTTAGGATGCTTGTACAAAGTTTTCTAGTTTTTCCCTGAACTTCAAAGGACTTTCACCTCTCTGCCTTATCTTCATAGGACAAGGGCTATTGTGAATCCATGACTAGGTTATAAACCATTCCTCAACTCCACCCTAGCCCGAGTAGGATTTACCTAATATTCTCTATCAGGACATATTTCAGTTCCAAAATTAACTCGATTTTGTTGCAATTCATTAGAAATGCCATC
Source organism: Hirundo rustica (assembly GCF_015227805.2). Classification (NCBI taxonomy): domain Eukaryota; kingdom Metazoa; phylum Chordata; class Aves; order Passeriformes; family Hirundinidae; genus Hirundo; species Hirundo rustica. The sequence goes on from NC_053460.1 coordinate 10,390,369, forward strand.
CTTTCCCACAAAATGCTCAATTCTATAAAATCCAATGACATTTCTCTTAAAATAAAGGCATCTCTGCTGTATTCATCTCAGGCAAATTAGTTTCTTCAAAAGCACGTGAGCTTATTGGGAGGAACACTTGGAAATGATTGCTAAAGAGGAAGGTTGCATGGGGTACATCTTCTAAGACATTGAAGAATGGAAGCAAATGGGAGAGAATGAACAAATTAATGATTAAGGAAGAGGGGTTTTTTTAAAACTTATTCTGGAAGCTCTGTCCAGCTTGGCCTCCCAGGTTCGAGTAATCTTTCACTGTCAACGTATGCCGCGAGATTGATTCAATTAAGATTAGCAACACTAGAGAAAAAAAGTGTCATGGCTTACTTTTGATTAGTATTGTCTTTCCTCCCATCTCACAGTGGCTGTGACCCCTACAACCAAGAGAGTTTAAATATATTAGATGACGTAAATCATTTGTCCCATATGAGTAAGCACAAGAGGAAACAAGCTTAACCACCACTTATATTTTAGATGCTTTTACATCTTTGCTAGGATTCTCTTTTCCATTTCACATATTGAATTTAATTGACTTACGATTAACTCTTACCCATATCTAAAATAGGGGTAATGGTCTAGAGCTGCAAAAAAAGGGCAGGGTACTGAATACAGTTTACTGCATGAAGTAGTGTAATTCCCAATATAATTACCTTTGAAGGTGGATTAGTTTCTATCCCTCTTGCATCTCAAGTGCTTTAAGAGTATATAACGGACACTTAGTTCCCTATCACACATTAGCAGGTAGATTACATTTGAAAATTAGCTGAAGACTCAGGATGTTCATCTCCCTGCTGTCACTAGCATGGCCTACATTTTCTGCTGGTACAAATGGGATAAACTGTCTTGAAAACAATAGAACCAGACATACTTAGAGTAGATGAGAATTTGACTGAAAGCCTGGGTTGGTTTTTTTGGTTGTTTTTTTTTGTTGTTGTTGTTTTGTTTTTTTATTTTTTTGTGGGTTGTTTTTTTTTTTTTCCTTACATCAGAATGAAGAAGGAAGATAATTCCCATATTATCCATTCTAGAGAAAATTATCATGGCATTTTTTTCTATTTTTCACACTCTTCTAGGACACGGAAAGATGAAATAACTTAAATCAGACAGGTATCCTAGGCTTCATGGTAACAGAGATAATGATAGGTAAAGGAGCACAATTTGCTACTGTAGTTATGTTTCTGTCACTGTATAAAAAGGTTTTATTCAGTTCAACAAAATAGACCATAGATCTAGTGCACAGTGCCTTTATGTTTCTGGAGCTACCTATAAATTAAAGGTTAACTATACATCTATTTTTTTTAATAAATCTATTTTAATTACAAACAAACTGGAAGAACAAAATCTCACCTTTAAGTGTTATAACACAAAAACTGCAAAACAATGTTAATCAACAGCAGCTTTTAGGAACATCATCTTGGCCAGCCAGGGGCTGATACTGACACAGAGATGAAGTTTCTTCTGACTTATGCCAAGATTTCAGTTGTGGCACAAAGACGTAAAAGGTACTTACTAGCACTCACAGGGTTTGATAGAAACACACATAAATCACAAATATTTTTTCCTGAGATAGATGAGATGGGATCCTTGTCTGGATCCATGTCAAATGATACTGGTCAAGGGTTTGATAGGTAAAGGACATCAGCATAGCCTTTTATCTTTGCCCCAAATTCATATTCCAAACCAGTCTCGGCATTGAGTGTAATGAAATCAGAAGTCTCAGTTCAGTCCCTAGTGGCATTAGTTCACATTATAAAATCATTACACATCATTTGACAATGTTGTGCACTGTTAGCATAGAGAAGAACTTGTTCTGTGTCTCTGGGGGAGACAGTCCCCACAGAAAAGATCAGGTTTGTGTGTGATGAGGAGGTGCAGGGGGGAGTGCAGCTGGCTGGTTGATAATGAGCACTTTGATGTTTAGCGTTTTTACTCCCTTAACACTCATCAAGACCAATATTTGTCAGAATACAAAGAGGGGAAAAAAGTCAAATTGTTGTTTTCTAAAAGGGCAACTGAGTAACATTTACCTAGTACAAGTTTAAAGAGACATTCAGATGTTGGAAAATGCACAGAATGTATTAAAACAGCTTTGTCTGTTGCTATTCAAAACATCTTTGACTATTGCTAGGCTGGAACTTCAATGTAAAAACATTGATGTTTTCCTATTTCCTTTCTTTTTTCCCCTTTTAAAGGCAGATTTACAGCATAATATCTGATCTCATACACCTGTCACCATGATATTCTCCAAAGGCCCTGAAGACAACGGATCCTTCCAAGTCAAGCAAAAGAGTGAGTGTTTGCAGACTGGGTGTCTAACTCTGCATCTGGGGGATTAGAAAGCTCAGGCAAAGCCTGCCTCAGCTCACGGACTCCCCAGCACACAGTGGGCTGTTTACAGCCTGCTTTCACAGCTTGCAGCACCATGTCTTTAATTACAGGGAAAGAATCCTATCTTTAAGTGTAGTTGAAAAAAATAAGTCTCTTTGCAGGCCACATAACAGGCTCTTTCTCAAGTGGGTTGAGCCACAATTGTAATTGGAATATAAAGAAGCATGGACAAATAACTAAGAAGTTAATTAGCTCTGCAGTTTTAGTTAAATGTTACATTGGCTTTTCAGTCATGGAAAAATCACCAATCCCAAGAGCATGGGTGAAACTATCTGGACAGATGCTGGAAAACCCAGACCCCAGGGGTCACCTAGGGCATCGTAACTGCAAAGGCTGAGGATGGTAAAGTCAGGTAAAGCTGGCTGGAAGCCATCAATTTGCTACAGCGTGAGAACTTCCTCATGTTGGTCCTACAACAACTTGATGCAAGTCAAGACCAGAGAGCTGTCCTGCCCGAGCTGCACGTTCCTGCTCCTCCAGTGGGATGAAATACATCATGGGAACATGGACAGGAGCCAGGGCCAGGATCATACTGGGGAGAGAGGAGCACAGGAGCTCTACTCACACAGGTCCAACCACAGCAGAACCAGGGTCTAATAAGTATGTACTGAACAATCTGGGCTCTGGCCTACCTTAAACATTACAGCAATTGAAGTGATTTACAGTAGACTGAAAAGCCTGTCATGTCCCTTGACGGAAAACTTAGAGTTGAAAACATCTGGGTCTGATTAGCAGCCATCAGCCTAGGGCCCACAAAAGCCATGGCTCAGGCCTAGAACAGCATTAACATCTGGATTTGGAGGCAATTTCACCAAGAAAGTTGCATTTCCTTCTGTGTCAGCCAGTTCTCGAGTTCTTTGATTTGGGCTTCTGCCTCATTTTCATAATTTCTCTGAAATTAATAATTTCTCTGAAATTAGTATACCACGGCTTGTTTTTATTTGTGAGGCTAATGTTCTGATACAGTCTCATACCCAGACTGTTTTAAATAGAGCAACCTTGCTTATGCTTACCCTGATACAATAAAATCAGGAGACCCGACAATACTAAGCACCCTTTAGGTAACTATAAGTTGTTTTATCTACTGTTCATCTCAGTGTAAATATTTTCAAAACAAAGTTAGGGAATAAATGACTATTCCAATTGTTCCAAGTCCTTTCTGCTTTAAATTGCTTCTCCAGCATCTGTAGTCTGGGGCTGGAGGGAGGACAGGTCTGGGAGATATCTGGCTTCATTCACCATTCACTCTTAAATGGTGTAACAGTTTTATGGCCTTTCCTTAATGATCACCCATTGTGTAATGGATTGCCAATCAAGGATCACTTAATGACAAAACAGAATAATTTAACCCCTATTCAAATGACAATGCCCAGAATTGCCCACGTAAATGTCTTTACACAGCAGAAAGTTTTTCGGCGAATGAGGTGAATAACATTAACAAGCTATTATCCTCTAGCTCTTCCTCGCCAGTTACAAAAGACCGACCTTTGAACTTTGAACTTTTCCTTTGACTGATGGCCACCATTATAACATTTTGCGTTAGTCATTTAAAACTGCAGGTGTAGCCACTCACAATACCCAATAAAATGCGTGGGCTTCCAGGGAGGAGAAACCCGGGGCTCGCAGGAACAAAACGGCCAGAATTAGCAAGGGCATTTCCAAAGGATTAATGTCCCGTAACTCTCCCGCAGAAGGAGGGGCCTGGCACAGACCTGCCCGTGTCCCGGAGGGCACATCCCGGCAGCGGCCGGAGCAGCACCTGGCGGCGGCTGTCCCGGAGCGCCCGCCTCGGGGCGGTGCCTCTCACCCACCGCCGGGCTCCGAGACCGCCTTGGGAAGTGTCACTTGGGTTGCTAAATCACACAGACAGCCTTAAAACAGTAGTTATCGCTGCACTGCCGAATACGCCACCGAGGGACAGGTGTGTAGTGCACACCGTCAGCTTTCCCAGTCGGGGAAAGTTGGCGGTATCTCCTTTTTTAGGTGACTGATCATAAACTTATGAAAATCAGAAACATCGTGAACATGATGTTAAGAGACAGGAGCTGATGGGCAAGAGGTCTATAAATGCCTGCTCTTTCAGTGGGATGGACCTAGGAAGGGAGAGGAGGTATTTTCAAATTGGATACAACGCCTAAGAATCTACAATAGGCCAGTGAACACCCTAGGAGCTCTACAGAAACTAAAATTAGTGAATACTTTGCTTATTTTAAACCACAGCCTGGGGTTTAGTGAACTGACACAGTATGGGAGGCACCTGCACTGCACCTCATTCCCTGACAGTGATTTGAGAGTGAAGGAAAAGACAACTTGCAGAGCAAAAGTTACATATGGCACACAGCCCAGGACAGCAAGGCAAGCACCTTACTCCTTACATGTGATCTTTACACTATTTTAAAAAACTGAAACCGATTGAAGGTGAGTGCAAAAAATAAGTAGATGTTCACTGTTTTTCACCAAAAGTGAATTTAAAAGGCAAATCAGTACAACACAACCACTTATTGGAACCAGATTTTAAATTTGTACAGTATTTATAAGACTTGCCTTACAGGAACAAGCTCAATATTTTTTGATTTATTTAGACAGTCTAAAATAAGCCACCTACGTTCCAGATAAAAGTTTCAACATTATGATCAATTCTGTGAGAAAAATATGCCCAAAGTATTTGTCTAGTAATAAATTTAAAGACATTTGAACATGGTTGTGGATATACTGCAATTACAGAAATAAGGAACTTGATCAAATAATGTGTTCACTTTGAATCATTCATGCAGCTCAATTTAAATAATTGAAATACTAACTTTATTAATGTTTTGAGATGAAAATAATAATTTATGTAATAATTTACATAATTAGTATGTAGCAGGAGGTAATCTAATATAAGAAAAGAAGTAAAATAAATCAAATGTTAAGAATTACCACTTGATTGCCACCAACATCTGGGGGAATTTAGGAATTCTAAATGTATACTGTTTTAATTTTTTTTTTCTTGCCATCTTTTGTACTGATGCCTCACAAAACCAGGCTGACTCCATCAGAAAAGGCTTACAGATCTGCTCTCTTGAGTAGCTCCTATAAATGCATATAAATATTACAAAAAAAGTCCTAAACAAACCAGAAAAAAACCCCAAACAAAAAAAACAAGACTTCAAACCTAATAACCAACCAGATAAGTCATAGAGCCTTATGCAAAAGACTTAGAGATGGAGTTCCTGTTTTGGTACACAAATACTCAGAAATTCAAATGAAACCATCTCTCTGTAATACCGAATGGATGGCTCACGGATCCAAACAGGGACCACCAGACCAGCCCATTTCAGTCACTGCTTTAAACAAAGAACAAGTCAGGACTGTCCAAAGTCTTTAAATCCCCAGCAGGTTATCTGAATGAGATGGTCTTTATCATGAAAGAAGTATAAATCCACCTCCACGGTAAACACATTTCTGGCAAGTTCAGTATAGATGATAAAGGAAGAAGGAAAGATTCTTTTTTTTTTTTCTGAGGAGAATCTGGATGTGCATTCCTAGGCATGTTCCTGTCTCTGTTCTTGCTCTGCAAGGAGAAAATATTGCAGCATTAGAGCTACTGGGACAGCTGGGCCAGTAGAGCTTTCACCCAGAATCCCCCAGTTGCACCCCAGTTAGCAAAACTAGACCTAACTAATATATCACATACCTTGACAAAGGGAATGGGAACAAAAGCTGCAACACAATTCGTGTTGTCTGATTCAAGACCAGATTCTAATCACTTCTGGTATCCACCTCCAGCAAGGAATTGAATCTCACTGCCACTGTTTTCTTCCCAATTTTCATTAACATTCTTGTGTTTAACATAAAATACACCCACACATTGTACCAGAAATAATTACATGCTACACGGAAAAGGTTGAGGGACGCTTCAAATAATTGCCTACAGTGTCCCTGGCATGACCAGCAAAGGGCTGAGGGAGAACAGAGGAGGTTTACAAAGAAATCCATGCATATTCTAGAGGCTCACATCGGTTCAGCTTTGCAACAGGTATGTTGGACACACCAATATACACAGCTTGTACATTGAAGTACTTTCTTTGAGGCCAAAGAATCAAAAGAGAAGTTTAGGGAAATACCAAATATTCAAGATCACCGAAAGCCCCCAACTTTGCTTATGAGGTGGGCACAAACCACACTTCTAGCAGGGCTCTCTACTTCCCCAGAACGCCTGTTACAGGTTACCCGAACTGCCTGGCGTCAGCCACAAGCCCTGACCCGCGTGATGCTCCAGCTTGCTGGGGGTGAAGGCGCTCACATATCGCCGCACAGGGATCTGACACGGTCTTATCTCAGGCCTTTTGCTGCTGACATTTGTCACCGGTTCAAAACTTATTATAGCCACCATCTCCGCTTAAATTTACAGATACGTTTTAATTAATGGGGGAAAATGCGTTTATCTCCTCCGAGCAGTGCCTGGCTTCCAAGCGTTTGTTATCTCCGGTGTGAAATTTAGGCTGACAAGAATCAGCGCTTCCCACGCCGCAGCCCAGCGCCGGCGGCCGGGATCGGGGCCGAGAGCTGCTGCGGGATCGGCTGCGGGATCGGGGCCGGGAACGGGGCCGAGAGCTGCTGCGGGATCGGCTGCGGGATCGGCTGCGGGAGCGGGGCCGGGAGCGGGGCCTGGAGCTGCTGCGGGATGGGCTGCGGGAACGGGGCCGAGAGCTGCTGCGGGATCGGCTGCGGGAGCGGGGCCGAGAGCTGCTGCGGGATCGGCTGCGGGAGCGGGGCCGAGAGCTGCTGCGGGATCGGCTGCGGGAGCGGGGCCGAGAGCTGCTGCGGGATCGGCTGCGGGAACGGGGCCGGGAGCTGCTGCGGGAGCGGCTGCGGGAGCGGCTGCGGGAGCTGCTGCCTACCCCAGCCCTGCTCACACCAGTGCGCACAGCACATCTGCCTGGGCTCTGGCAGCTGCGGCCCTGTGACCAATTCAGCCTCAGAGAGTGACATTAGAGCTAAAGAGCTTAATTGTGAGTAAACAATACCGCAGTGGAGCGGTAAACACAGCAGCAGGGACGGAAGGGCCGAGCATTCAGTCACAGATGTGGCCGCTTCGGTGCTTTCACTGAGCATCTCCGTCCCCGTCTGCACGGTCCGACCGGGCGTTCAGAGCCGCCCCCGCCCCTCCTGCCCCAGCCACCGCGGCTGCACCGCTGCTGGGGGAAGGACGCACTGCCCACCGCCCGCCTCACACACAGACAGCGGCGAACAACGCCAGCGGACAGCATCAAGAGCCTGCTAGACACCTCTAATATTTTTCTTAAATAATAACATGTTTCTTTCTTTAAAATTGCCAGCTGACTAAATACGTGCGTCACACCCTCAAAAACACATAGGCCTGGGAAGCCTGGGTACGGATAGTTTGGGAACAAGGGGTTGGTAGACATGATGAGTAATTACGCAGATTTGGGTGCCCTTCAACAAATTGTTTCGAGCTACTGGAGGTGAATCTGAAGAGCTGGAGCAGTCTCTGCCATGGCCACTGTGCCTTCCTTTCCTTCTTCACGAGACAGGATGAGTTCTGAGACTCTGAGAGACTGTGGGGATTATCTGCAGATCCTGTGAAACGGTAAAACACATACACACCAGCTGAATAAAGTTTATGAGGGAAGATACCGAATTCTTGTTCATCATTTTGTTTCTTTCTTTTCCCTTCACTCCCATTTTCATTGCTTATTGATTTTTGTTTCCAGCTGACATACGAGCGACAGCCTACATTAAGACAACAGCAACTGAAGCATCAGGAAAGTCAACATCAGTATATACCATTTAAGAAATCTGCTGTTTGATGATGCACATTTACCACTCCAAGAAGTGCCTTGGGGAAATACAACCACTTCTGAAGGGGGACTAGTACTAGGTGGGTGGGCTTCAAAAAAGCACTGCCCTGCATGATGTCCAGTAGGAGAATCCCTTTCAAAAACAGTGAGATGGATGAGCTGTCATCAACCCACTTCATTCCCTGCCTTGCAGGACACTCACAAAATGGGCAAAGGACAGTTCTGGTTTGTTCCACACACGATAAAAATGCACAAAAAGTGATTGACACGAAGAAACTGCAAGCGTGGTAAATTAACATATGCTTCTGGAAGCACAGAATCTACTAGAATAACTCAGGCGTGTGTATCCTCTAGCTGCTGAAAGACTAACCACCACTTTAAAACTATTGAAATCCCTATATATTGTGAGTATAAGCTCTTAATTAATTTGCCATATTACACGTATCAACAGCTAGACAGAAATGGAGCTTAACAGCAATTTATCTTCAATCCTGTTTTGAAGCCAACACAAATATTTCTACATTTCACCCTGCTTTTGACTCACTATGTAAGTAGAAGCAAAAGGGCCCAAACCACTGCTGACATTAACGTCATAAAAGGTGTAACCTGGCTTAAGTCAATGCCACTGGCTCTTCTTGTGCCAGCGATGAACTGGCATCTCTGCCTTCACTCGTGACACTGCAATTAAGAGAATTTGACGTAAGAATAATTATGAATGAACTCACGAGATTCTCATCCTTTCATGGAGTGTCACAGGCAATAGGTTTGCAGGATCCCAAGGCTGCCTTTCAATTGCTAGGCAGAGACACTCTCCCTTACCTCTTATGGAAAATCAACGGTACCGCCCCACCAAACACACACGCAGTGTACAAACCCTGTATAGAGGTTCCCACCGAGGTGCTCCCACTTCTCCTTAACCCACAGGGGAACAGGAGTCTGCTCTGGGCTGACAGCAGTCTCTTCCAATAACGCTATCCATTGAGGGAGCACATATCCAGCTGGGCTTCTCCATGCAGAGGACACACTCATTAAAGCTACTAGAGGTGCCACGGAATGGAAGATTAAAAACAAAACCAAACCAAGAACTAACTACAATACCACCACCTTCTCACACACACACACACACACACACACACACACACACACAAATCAATCAATCAATAAAATTAAAAAAAAAAAAAAAAAGTAAAAATAAAAGAGGAACATGTGCAGGAATGAAGGATTCCCCAGCTTGCTCTGTCCAGACTTTTCTGCTGAGATTTTTCACCACGAACTTTACCAGGGTTTTGTGCTGCTGAACACAGGCAGCACATACTTTGACTTGCCATGGCATTAGCATTATACCACCAGGGCTCTCAGCCTAGACTTGACTTAAGCAGGTAAATGAGGAATTTCCTCTAGCTTTTGCCATTCAGCTCCATACAAATATTAGTAAGGCAACTCCAAAATCCAGATGCTCAAACCTGAGGAGTGGTTACAGAAGGGCGGCCATCTCCAACAGACTCAACTGAAAGGAGAGAAAACCTTGCTGAGACAGCTGGTCCATATTTGTATTCTCCAGTTTATTCAGTCTTCTTCTGATTATTTCATTAGCTCTTCACTTTTTTAATGAGTGTAATCCCACAACTCCCCAAGCATGCACACTACACAGCCTGTCCCTAGAAATTAACTCCCTCTGCCTTTTACAAAGCTCCCTCACAAACAGACTGCTGTACACACGTATCCATGTAACTAGCACAATTTGCCAATTTGCCAAAGGGTAAAAAACTCTAAGCTCCCTTTATTTGTCTTGCTGCTGAGTGATCTCAGCCACAGTGACTAAGAGTCAAGCAGCGAGCTGTGAGGAGATGCCATGCTGCAGCTATACTCACCTCAGCTACAAGCAGCAGAGCTGCCATCTTGCTAATCAGCTTTAATTTAGCTGTCTCACAGCTTCATAAGTAAATAAAGACTTACTTAGTGTCAGAAATACCAGTATTTAACAGTAGAGTTAAAAAAGTATGGTAATTAAAAGAGTGCCACAAGTCACAGCTCTGTGCAATCCTAACAGATTGTAGGGTTTGCCTTTTTGAACCTCTCAGCACGTTTAGAAACTTGAGTAAAACAACAAAAGGTGTTAATAGCTTTAAGGGGAGCGTCATGCTGATAGATTGCCCATTATGGTTACCCACTCACAGAGAAATGGCAAATAGGTTTGATCAATTCGATTTTAATGCAAAGTGGAACTTGAAAAAACCAGCAATGAGCAAAGAGAAGACCTTTTGTTGCTAATGTGTCTGAAAAAAGGGACTTAATTGAGGTCATAATAATATTATCAGTTATTCACCATCAATAATTCAGCCTTATTTATTACTACATGGTAAAGTTCTGTCAAACAGGAACCGTTCAGGCTTTGTTATACATGTTAACATGAAGCTGGCTGTTGGGTGATTGGTATATATTTCACCAGCTGCTCGAAACTGCGGGATAGCAAGAACTAATGATATTCTTTCTTGGTCCTTGCATTACACAATAGTTAATTTGCTGCATGCAGAAATATACGTTACAAATATAATAGTCCCACATAAAGTATGCATAATAAAAAAAGCATTATATCTGAAACAGTGACTGACTAATCTTGCCTGAGCTATCTGTCATATGGAAAACAATTTCAATTCCTGCATGATTTAGTACTCCTACAGCAGGAGAAACATAAATTCTGCCTTTTCACACAGTTCTAGTCACCTGTGATTAGTTATCTTTAAAAAAATCTAAATGAACGTATAATTGTACAATTACAGATGCAAACTCCAGTGTTAAAATTTAAAATGTATTAGTCTCGTAAAATGGCTCATTAATCTCTGGGTCTTAAAGGACATACTTGTCCGGTAATGAGCCAAATGCAGGAAATATGTGTGTGATGGTAGATGGGGGAATTTTACCTCATAAGTTTGTTCAGATTTTGTTTGTTTGTTTTTTGGATTTTCTTTTTTTTTTTTTTTTTTTTTCTTTAAACCTTAGAATAATTTAATTCCTACAAAATCTGTTTACCAAACACAAAGAAGTTGTCAGTGACAAAGTCAGTTGTAGTTCTCTGGTCATTAACTATGGAAATAAGCTGTTTTGAAGAGATTAGTTTTCCCTTATACATGATATTCATGGATTTATAACAGCTATATAATTACAGACTGGAACTGCAACCAGGGAGGTTGGGCAGGAATATTGATCTTTCTGTGTCTGCTAATGACCACTTCTCCGCTGCCGTGATGGAAGGAAGCTTTCTATTAGATTTTTACTACATTCCTTGAGGAGAGGAAAAAAAAAAAAAAAAAAAAAAAAGGAAAAGCAAGATCATAGGGGCACCTGTGAAAAACAAAGCGCTTCCCACCTAGAGACCGTCTGGCAGCGCTTGGAGCGGGCGGTTCGGGGGCCCAGAGCCAGGGGCGGAGCGCGGGCAGGGCTCGGGGCAGCGGCAGCAGCGCCGGGGGTGATGGATGCGGATCCATCCCTGGGCGGGGGGAGCCCGCAGCCCCTCCGGGAGCTAATCCACTTGGCAGCGGCGAGATGGCTCCTTGAAGGAGCTAAAGTAGACTGACACAATGGCCTGCGAGGCATTAAAATGTAGGAATTAAAAACTGTTAAATTGCACAGAGGGATTCTTAACCTCAGCCCTTTGGCAACACAGTGATGTTTCTTCCCTTTTCTTCTCCCTAGCCTCTTCTTGAAAGTGATTTGCCTTTTTTTTTTTTTTTTTTTTTTTTTTTTCCCTCCAAATGCCTCACTCATCAGGCCACACTAATTCTGGACGCCAGTTCCCTGCCCTACACAAACCCTGTTAATGAAGGGAATAAAGCATCTGAAAGAGTCCCTCGAAAAATAACTGTCTTCTCCTGGCTGCTCCTGCCCCTCTCCTACCCTTCTCCCTTCCCTATTCCACAGCCATGGTCAAAACAGCCGTCATCATTCAAAAGCACATCTGGATTCATGGATCCTTTTGGTCCTGCAAATGTAAGATCTCCAGACAAGCCTTCCTCTGCAACTGGGGCTTTGCAGATTCCCTGCACCATTTGAATGAGGAGGGTGAAGCTCTGTGTTGTTTAAATCGACAAGCAAACGCTCAAAACTATTTTAAACTGGGGACAATTATTGTTTGCCCTGGAGCTTAAATAGATATGGGCCTTTAATATTTTTCCCCTTTTTTTTTTTTTTTTTTTTTTTTTTTTTCCCCTGAAACACAAATTATCCTCAGGCTCAAAAACTGACATGTGGTTCCTGACAATAATAGGGTATCACTCAGCCACTTTGTAGAGAGCTGCCAAAAGAGACAAGTCTCCTTCCCTAGCTGGTGGGTTGGTTTGGGGTTTTTGTTGTTTTTAAACAGCGTGACATTTTAAAAGTTATTAGAGCATTAATGCTGCTTTTTAATGAATAAAGCCTTATAAAACTACTGATATGGAATTAACATAAGTTTACCTCTGAATGCAAGTCTCTTTCTTTTTTTTTTTCTATTTTACTATCCATTACTTCATTAAATCAACACTGAAAAAGACTAGCCTTGCCAAATTTCTCACTGCACATTCCACTGTTTGCCCATGACAGTATTTGAATGTGCTTATTATTTCTAGTAAAGCCCTTATCATTTTCACTGTGAAATTTAAATCACCCTGATCCAACTCTTCTTAGCTAAAGTCAGCTTTATCAACCACAAGAGATGTGGGATTTTAAAAAGATCTGAGTAAATTCACATTGTTTGGATAAACTCATTCAGGGGGTTCAGCAAATGAAAGCTGAAATAGATATGTATTCCAAGGAGGTTATGGACTGTTCGAAAACAAAGAAGTTAAAGCATAATTAAAAAAAAAGGGGGGAAAAAGTTAATAGTATCAGTACCTTTTAATGAGGGCATTCACAGACCAGATTTTGAATTGGTATTTCTGTGCCTCCACAATAATTCGAGTGAAAAGCAATTAAAAAAAAAAAAAAACCCAACCCACAAAACAAACAAACAAAAAAACAGCCACCAAAAAAAAACCAAAACAAAAACAACAACAACAAAAAAAAAACAACCAAACAACAACACAACCCCCCCCCCCCCCCCAAAAACATAAAACTGTTTACACAAAGATTTTTTTTCTACAATCCACTCTGCTATGTTATCTGGTCAGTGTTGTGCTATCAAAAAATGTTAAGGGCTGCATTTATGCATTATGCCACAATTTAAGTAACTGTGTATCATGTATATTTAAAACCATCTCTCTGTAGTTTTAATTATCTCAGTCTGCAGGGAAAAAACGCAGCTCCCATGCCTGAGACCGAAATGAAAGTGCTGCACGCTGACAGCTAAGATGTCTGTCCTAGCTTGTTGAGATTTCCTGTAAAATTTGCATTGAAAAGGCAGCTTTAAATATACTTAAAATAAAAAGAGCATTTGCATCTAATTTGCTACACTTGCAGTATTAAAGTTTTATCTGAATAAAGACATGTCAAATGGATTTATATAGTTAAGCTGATAGCTTTTAAAGTCAACACAGTAACATCAGCTAAATTCAACAAAGTAATGGCAGCAGCTAATGGCATTTATTAGTTTATCATCATTTACTTAAAAACCATAACACAGATCATTTTATTTTCACATTACTGTTTGTGATTCTTTGACTCAGTTTGTATTGATTCCACAAATTATGGCAGAAACTGACATTTATCTAACAGAGTTTTCCAAGCTGTAAATGTTGGCTTTAGTGGGAAGCAATTGAACACTTGCCACACAATGGTTTGAGCCATGCTAGAAACAACCATCTTCAAATAAACACATTTGGCAACCATTTTAAAATGCGATTGTTGCTTGTCTGATAATGACAGAAGGGGTTTTGTTACTGATAAGGCTCTTATTACAAACCACTGCCTATGTAATCTTCAGCTTGATCACACAAAGTGCTAAGCACACTCACCCAACCCAGCAAAGACCTGAAGCATTAAGCTTTGTTTTGAAGATATGCATAATAGCAAGCAAGCCTTTTTACAGTACTTCTCTTCTGCAGACCTCAAAGAACTTCACAAAAGAGATCATCGCTGTTTGCACGGGAGGAAACTGAGGCTGAGAGAATCCAAATCGCACCCGGTGGGACTTGATGCTGTCCCAGTTTAGTATTCTGCACACTAGGTTTTACTGCCACCTTACCCTCCTGTTGACTTCAGAGTGTCATCATCACTTGCCCAGACTACGGTGGAGCTACCTGCCAAAAGTATCTTGTAATAAAGATTGTTGAAGGGTCCAGAATGTTACAGAACAATTTTTTGACTCTAAACCTATGGTAAAAACCAGGATTTTTTAATGCATTATACTGCTAATTCTGCTACAGTTGCCTTTTTACCCCTCTTTTTAGCAATAATTGATGAACCCTAAAAATTTACCATGAAAACATCCAGCAATATTTTATTGCCACCATAAAAACTAGGTACATACATATCTTGGTTTGTAAATGTTATGAGTGCGGACACCTACATGTCAACACTCAGTTTTACAACTGCATTTGAAAATGACATCAAAAGTTTCCAATCATGAGATCTACTCTCCTCCCTGGTGACATGTTCTTCAGCGGAAGAAAAAAACCCAGCTGAGCTGGAGATAGGGTTTATTTTCAGAACTATGCAGGGAGGTCAACATTCTTGCTAACAGGAGGCCCATGTCTAATTCCCCATGTCATATCCTAAACCTTTAATTCCAAAGAATCACCAACTTATCTCTTTTTTCTCTTTGTTTTTGGGGATTCTTTTGGCTTGGTGTTGTTTTGTGTGGACTTTGTTGTTTCGTTTGGATTTTTTTGTTCGAGTTCTTTTTTGGGGTTGGGTTTTTGGTTTTTTTTTTTGTAACAAACTATATTCCCAAGTAAAGTGACAATCACAAGTCACATTTGGCAAGAAATTGAAATGATCATGCTTTTTTCATGCCATTTATTATAATTCTCCCACAGCAATGGGCTTTGTTCTACTGTGTCCTCACCCTGAACTCTGGCTTCTATTTCAGCACACATTTGTAATTCTCTATCCCTGGGCTGAAGAGCTCAGAC
The DNA here is from genome assembly GCF_015227805.2 of Hirundo rustica. Lineage (NCBI taxonomy): Eukaryota > Metazoa > Chordata > Aves > Passeriformes > Hirundinidae > Hirundo > Hirundo rustica. The sequence continues at coordinate 10,405,652 of NC_053460.1, forward strand.
CCCTGGCTCACCAGAACAGCCCGAGACAGCTGGAGCAATGGTTTCTGAGGCATATCCATCCTTCTTGAATCACCAGCTCACAGCTGGCCAACTTTCTTATGTGTAACTGCTTGATCGGGCAAGAAGGAGAAAGAAGGAACTAAAAAACTGTATTGACTTTCACTTGGAGCCCCAGTCTGACCTCATTCAATTCAACAGGAATTCTGTTCTGATTTAAACAATGCCTGGATCGAATATTTATAAAGTTTTGTTTAACTGAAGTTTAGTTGTGAAAAACTACAGCAAAAATTTATTTGGGGGAAAAAAGATGAGTAAAAACTTCACCTGTTTTACTGTATACGCTCTCTTCTTTCACCTCAAGGAACAGAGTTGTAGCCTATTAAAAATGCCCACCATATCTTACAGCTATTTCAGTCATGCTGGACAGAATGACAACCTGAGAAGTTTCCGTGGTGGCACAGAGACATGAGTCTTCATCAGAGTGTTCTCCTCGGGGCTGGAGCGGGGACAGTTCCTCCAGCAAGACACCTCCGGAGAGGAATATTATGGCACAAGTGTTCTGAAACAAAAGCCCAGAACCAGGTAGCTGCAGCAATGAAACAGCATCTCTGCTTAAGAAGTAGGGCAGCTTAAAGGAGGAGACAGAGTTCTATTCAAAGTCAGAGAGAAAAAAAGCAACCTCTTGGTTTCCATCCAAATGCAAATAGAAAGCCATGTCGCAGCTGAAGAACTGGTTCCTGCCAGCTCCACCTGAGGAACAGGGCATTTCGCACAGTAGTAGTTAGAGCCTCCAGATGGCTTTGAGGTACAGCCCCTAAGCAGTTTAGTTTGACCTGAAAACCCCAGGGCATGGGAGAAGCTTCCCATCCCTGATCACAGAACATGGGCTGGGAGAATTCCTCTGAGCACTGATCCCTCTGCAGTAACACAAAGCAGAGCAACCTCACTAGGTTCGGGTCATTTCAGCTGCACCTCACTGTGCCATGGTGAATTTTCCTTTTAATTCCAATCGTTCTATACTTCAGAGAACTCATTCCTATCTTGTGCTAGCAATGACCAGTCTCCACTTTCATTCTCTCCCACTGAGACCCTTCCTATCCCCTCACAGAAATGAAACAACGGCACCCCAGTTGGAAATTATATGCCAGATACAGGGCCACATTCTCAACCGATGCAAATTATCCTAACTTCATTTACTCCAGTGGAGTTCTGGGTGTTTTCTATCAGATAAGGATGTGGACTTTAACATTAATCATGTGCAGAGAAAAACCCACCATTTCAAGCTTCATTATGAAACAAGTGCTACATTAGCACTAAGCATGGAAAATCTCAGAATTTCCCTTTAATGATCTTGAAGATTATGTGCAGCAGGAAAGAAGAAGTGGAAAATCTGTCATAAATATCATTGAATATTCTTAACAGCTGAAAGCTAGGCTTTTTAAAAGACTCTTGCCTGAAAAAAAACCCCAAAAACTAGAGTCTATTCATTAATTAGAAGCAAGGGGATTGGTTTGTCATTATACTATGTCAGTGAGAGAGTACACAATGGAAAGACAAAATTCTCAGGCCCAGAGACAGCATAAGCTAGGAAAAACAGTAGGTAAGCAAACACAGCTATTTGAAAATATATGTGATACGTGTAAGTAAGGAAAGAACTGAAAAATCTCAGGATGCACTTATGAGATATTGTCTGTTGAAGCTTGTTCTTTTCTTAGCCTCAGCAGCCCTTTTAGTCACTACACATCATCTGACAGTGCCAGGAAATCCCTGTGGTGGGGACTTGCCTTCCAGTGTCTCCAGTGACGGCTGCGGACAGGTTACACGAGTGGAGGCTGCACTGGGCTCCCCTCGCTCCCTGGTCTTGTGTAGTAGGCGCACAGAACACCTAATTCTAGGCAGGCATCAGAGGCTGCTGCTTGCATTGACTGTTACTTTAACTTTACCATGAATGAAAATGTTCCTCAAGTCAACCTCTTCCAGTCCTGGTCTATGCTCAGACACTACCCGAGACTGCTTCAGTTCCTATGCACCTCCCAAACCTCAGGTTGGCTCAGGCTTGAAGAAACACCTCCAACACCCTCTAACACCATCCTGACCTCAGAACAAGAGCAGAGTCCCAGTCTCTATCAAAGCAGCCATGGAAATGGAAAATGTTACAGCTTTGTGCACTGTCTCAGCAGGCTCTTATGAGTCTAAGGCACAGTGACACAAAACCTTGACAAGTGTCCATGTAATAAGAATAATGTTTGACAGGAGGACATAAAGAACTAGTCAAGAAGGTTGTAGCTGTGATAGTGTTTCTACAAGGAGATGAACTTACTTCCTTAGACGGTTGTGTGAAATAAAATCATCTTCTCTCTTCCACAGGAACTGGAATTCTACTAATTCCCTGTTATTTGCTAGAAAGAAAAAACAAAAAATGGTTAATATTGTCTGCTATGGGAAGGGAACTAAGCCAGCATGTAGTGGCTACATTTCACTGAAGTTTTTAACAGAATTAACACCCCAGAAGACTTCACTTGGAGAAAAGAACTGTCAACTACCACAGCCTTTATAAAAATTATCAGGTTACTTTGAATGCATTTGGGTGATGGTTACAAGGTTTTTTTTGCTTGGCTAAGTTTTATCATACTCCCTAATCATGCTGCCAAACATAATTTCATTTGCTCTTGTCTACGATATTCTTAGTGTCTCTATTTCCACAAAACTGTATCCACCTTGTACCCTTTTCCCACAGAAATCTTTGAATGTAGGAAAAACCATCCTTCTATATTTCTTTCTTTCCCTTATAGCTTTTTAATGACAAGTTTGGCCTCTTTTTGGAGTCAAACTTTTGTCAAACAAACAAACAAAAAAAACCCACAACAAAACCTTTTCGGGAAAGAAAGGAATGAATATGCAAACTACACAATTACAAATAGACAAATAAGAAGAATTACAATAGAATGTAATTAAAACATTACCATTTAGTTTATGGACTGAATTAATGCTCCCCTTCTCCAGTCTCTCATTTAGAGTTGGAGGGAGCAACAGAAATCCCTTGGTCTCAGCTGCTAAACCAGCAACGCCGTAGACCTTCGAAGGAATTCAGTTCTGCATGTGCATGACCAGTGAGCTCCCATGTATGTGTTTACAGAAGGATGGCTCCCACACTGCCATTACATTTCATTTTTAATACCAAAAACTCAGGTCCTGAGAAACTGTTTTACCCACTTATCAAATAATGTGCCAAGTCGAAAAAACTATCTTCAGTAATCTGCTAATCAGTCTTTCCTACTAAGGTCTATTCTATTGTCTGCATTTGAGATAATGAATATTAAAATTGCACAATTCATCCCACAGGGTGTTTTTCAAATTATACAGAGCACAATAGAATCCATTTTCTTGCTGTTGAAATTCCGCCTTCTTCAGGGTGGAAACACAGGAGATATGGATGAGTGGAACATAACACTGTGCAGCAAAGAGGGGAGGAGAAACCCATGCCAAATATAGCAGGGCAATCCTTTAATCCTACAGAAAAAAATGAAAAAGGTTCTTGGAACTTTTCAGCCTAATTTGATATCATCAGCCCCTGTGCACAAAATCAACCAGGTCTGCGTGTAACCCACAGGTGGCCAGACTGGGCAAAGAGAGCAGGTTGTGTAAGGAGTGACAAGATCAGCATTCAGGTTCCTCAGCCTCTCACATGTTCTTTGATTTACAGACAGGAAGGGATATCTTATAGGAAGCGAACAAGCACATACTTGCACATGTAAGTCCAGAAGACAATTTAAACTATCTAAATTATAGAATACAGCCCCAGAGAGGTGAAAGGCAGCATCAGCCTGGCCAGGTGCTGACCAGATATCCCAAAATGCTTGTTCTCTGGAAACAAGTGAACAACACAGGCTTTCACCATAGTTTGGTTTTATAATAATGTTTCCATTTATTACATGATAATTATTTAGAATGGCTAAAATTCACAGACAGTAAGTCTGAACAAAACTTTGGAAAGTAATCTCTCAGGGGCAAAACTTCTGGTGGGTTTTGTGAGAGAAAAGGCCCAGACTGAGGTTTTTAAAGTCAAGAAACTTCCAGCTCCAGAATCAAACAGAAAATCTTTTGCAAAAACCTATCTTGAGCTGCTTGTTCATTTATCATTGGATAGGTAGAATATTTAGCTCACACTAGCATGCTGTTTTCAGACCAGAAGGAGCCTTCTGCATTTCTTCCAAAAACCAAACCCAGAAGTTTTTGTGGTGGGGGCGGCATAGAGGCTGAGTAAGGCTATACTCTGCAGCTTCAGTGGCAGCTCAGCATCCCCTTCCCTCCCATCCAGAACTTCTCTGGCCTGGCAAGATCAGACATTTTAAAAGAAATGGGAAAATGCAGTTTATAATCTTAACATCCCTCCTTCTTTAAGATATACTGTACAGGTCGTAACTTATCCTTTTTAATAAAAAAGAAATAAATTTACCTTTTGAGTGTCATTTCTGACCACTACTGCCCCTTTTCTAAAGCCACGGGGCTTCACAGTAGACAGCCTGATGGAATTCCAGTTCACATCTTAATTTTCCTCCTGATAAAAGAGACAAAAAGTTCCTTTCAGTAAAAATAAAATTTAATATGGTCCTCAAATTTGATATATTACAACCTCCGACCTCAGCTTAATTGTTCACAAAGGGCTAACAGTACCACTGGCAAGTAAATGACTTCTACAGAGTGTTGCAACTCTGATAGCTGAAGAGAAGGGGAGCAGCAGTCTGACAGATAATCAAAATTTTTAATGTGAACCATAGTGAGAGAGGTTATTCAGAGCACAGCCAGACTGTAGGAGCCTTCTGCAGCTGCCATAGTAGCTCCTTAGGATGAGAAATGCTTAAACATCATCCTCACTCAACTTCGTTAAGTGTTGCTGCTGTTAGACACCGACCAATGGAGTCTGACACTTTACAGCAGCAGGCAGCAACGATCTGGGATCTGCACAGACAGAAACATGCTACTTGAATTTCTTTGGGGCCAAGGCTGCCCACTTCTGTGGCCCTCAAGAGCTTTTCTCAGAGTTTGACAAGGAACCGAGGAGAAGAGTATGAAGACAAAAAGAAAAGAGAGCTGCAAACACACCCACCACTGGCCCATGGAGGTTGACCTTTTAAAGGCTAGTGCAGAGAGCAGGATTTTAGTGAGGCAGCCAGGTCTCCCACAGCTCACACTGGTTTGCAAAGGAGGAGGCCATAGGAGCCAAGGCAAAGGCTGGGGTGGAAGAGAGCAAGGGGGAAGAAGTGATGTTTGTCCTGGTTGTCTGGTTTGAGAAGTTAGGAAAAGACCACATTTTTCCCCAGCTCTCCTCACCACGTGCTGTCCTGATGAAGTCCACAGACACCAGCATTCAGGGCTGGTGTGCAGAGAATGAACCCATGGAGTTGAAGGGACCCTATCACCAAAGAGGTCCTAACTTCCTTTTTCTACTGAGAGCACACAGTACAAAGTACTCAGTGGCTGGGAAGACAGCATGACACATAAGCTGGTTTACCTTGTTGTCTTTATTATATTGGATAAAAGCAGGAAAATCACATAGTTATCCCCTCAGCTAATTTGGTCCCTAAAGAAGAAAGGGATCAGGGGCCTACACAGGTGAGCAAATGCTCACCTGCACAGTTTAAAGCATTCCAGTTGCTCCAGGATATTGAAAAGCCAGCAGCAACAAAAAGGATTTATTTTCTCTCTGTTAATCTGGGTAACACTTTGCAGCAATATAACATCATAAATGAGTATGCTGAATAAAAATACAGTACACTGTCTATAAAGAGAGGGCACTTGCCAAAGTGCTGACTGTATGCATACATTTACACCTTACCAGGCACAGGTCATTAGCAGATGTACTTATACAGAGAATGCTGAATGCGGTTTCCTCCTTCCCCTCCAGATTCTGTGTGGGATCAACAACATCAAACAGCTCCCACAGAGAGCACTTGCAGCCCCCCGAGACCACCAACAATTGCGTTTGTCCTGGCAGCTGCTGCTCCCCTCAGGGTATGCTCCCCAGTGGGCTGCCCCCGTGAGCTCAGGCTGCAGCACAAAGGAGCACAAACTGTGTCCTGCCAGGAAAAGGAATTACAGACCTGCCAGCTAAGAGCATAAATGCCTGATGCCTCCTCCCCAAAACACGGAAGGCCACGGCAGCCTCCGTGCGAGCTCTCTCCAAGGCACGTACAGTCCGTGCTCCGTGGGATCGCCCCTGTGAACGCACACCCCCGGAGCTGCAGCACCACCCCGCCACACCAACTCTGCTCCACACCACTGCCAATCGTGTTTGGCTTCCTGACAGGCAAAAAGGATGGTGAAAACTATGCCTGTTTTCTTGTTGGTGAAAAGCAGCTGAGCTACCCACACGTGAAGGGAAAGAACATTTCCAGATCAGAGGGTGTCTGCAGCTCAGCAGCCAAAATCCCAAGCCTATTTCTAAATTAGGAATCCTGATATATCCAGCAGCAGCCACTAGTCATGTTAGCTGTCTCAGTGTCACTGGAAAGCAACTACCAAAGCCTTTAGAAGTTCATATTTCAATTTTAAAGCTGAGGCTATTTTAGCTAATGTCCCCAAGGCAATTGTCTGGTCAAATGTCAGAGTTTATATTGCTAAAGGAAATCACTATGTTTATGAGATCTCTGCAGTTTGGGAACCACATTAAACCCCATTTGACTTTCTCAGATTATACTGTGTTGTGGATATCTTTTTTTCCTTGTGTTTGGAACATATCTCAATCTCCTTGTATTCCTATGAGCCATTGAAAATATCTCCCTCTGTCATGTTTAAATATGAGCTTCACTGCTGTAGGATTTTTCTCCACTAGTTCACTTATTAAAAAAGAAAAAAATTCAATTTATATTGTTTCTGTATGCTTCTGAGTCTGATATCCTGCAAATTGGTAATTTATTTACTTTTTCATTAGCAAAACATTGTGCGAATTTTGGTATTTTGTGACTAATGCTAAGATTCAAACTTTAATTTAAGCCTTTAATGCCCAAGGTTCCCCTTCCTTTTTGTCTCTCTGGGCTTCTTGGGTTTTGCCCTACTCACTGCATTACTGGCAGCAGGGCTTGGCAGTTTTGCTTTGGCATAGGCACAGTGCAGGTGTTACCTGTGGCTGCAGAGGAGCTCTGTCAGCTGCCCTCCACACAAGTTTCACTCTGCCCATGTTCATGGGCTGGTTGCACCTCAGAGATTCCCTGGATGTGTAATTTGGGCTAAGGCATTTGGAGTCTTACATATCCGCTCAAGTAATGTGGCTTGAAAGCATTTCTTGATTTGCAGACTTTAAAACCCCATACTTTCTCCACCGCTACACTAAAGTGCTTGTTCCTCTGCCAGGCTTGAGTCATTAAAACTCTTTGCCTTTTTTGCTAGCAGTGGGCTTGTTCTCATGTTTTTAATGTCTCCTCCATTTGGGGTTTATACATGTCTGAGTGTCATGACACCTACAAGCTAGCACCAAATTCCATGTACAGTTAATCCCACTGAATTTGTCACTTCAAAGAGCTTGAGATGCCCAAAAAAACTATGGAAATGTGTTTGTTTAAGTTTGGTCTTGACAGAAGACTTGGGCAAAGAAGCTGGACTTCTTCACTGTGTGGAAGCACTGATGATGGACATAAACGTGAAAGTTCCTATTCCGAGGAGCTTTCTTCCCAAAGATTTTAACTTAAAGGCCTTACACTTAATTTTGTAAATATTAAAGGCTACTTCTACAGTAGCCTGTATTGAAGACGATCCTTTACAAAACCCAATGTAGATAACACACTGTGTGATGAAAAGCTACACCTTTAAACACAGAAGAGAACAAACTCAATTTTCTGTTTCCATGGAAGACTGTGGTTCTTCTCTTCCACGTTCCCAGTCCCCTGCACGTGGTTATAGGGCTGCAGCACCCAGCACCTGCCCACACACAATAGCTCCCGTGTCTGAAACAAAACAATGTAAAAGGAGCATTTTAGAAGCAAAAGAGAGAGGGCAATAATATTCACAGTCAAGGTTGGTTTCATTTTAGCTTTGCTCTCCTCGTATTTCTGCTAGATCCTCCCCGCTCTGAAAAACAACAGGTACCAGATGCTGAGAAGATAGCACTGAGCTAAGCCTGGAAGCTAAATTTTCTGATTATCTTTCATACAACAAGCATCTGTACTTTTTAGATTTATTTATCTAAACAAGTACCTCCATTTCCTTCAGGTATTTTTTTTTTTTTCTTCATATTATTGGCTGACACCCAAGTAGGTAAAGTATTTCAGTGCCATCCCATTTCTGGGTTCAAATAAAAATTTTTAAAAATTAAATAAATAAAAAGAAAGAAACAGTGTAAGGTTGATCACACACTTGTTATTAAGTCAAAGCCGGATTCAAGTGTTTGTGTGAGGTAGAATTATCTCATTCTTTTTGTCTGTGTCTTTCTGTGATCTACCAGTCAAGTATGTGATTGGATTTCAGCTCAACAAAACCTTAAATTACACACCTATTGTGCCTGAGCTAAGCCTAGTTTCACAGCACTGGAGAAGGCTCCTCACTGCTCTTTTGGCACTGTTCGATCTGGCTTCTGCTATCATCCGCAGGTTGATGAATGAGTAATAGGATTAGAAAGTCTCATCTCTGAAATGCTATAATTGTCACATTTGGTGAATTGACAAAGGCCTGGGTGATGGAGAAGTGCTCCATAATGTAAAGTCATGCGTTCAACCTGCAATCACTTGCCAAGGCCAAGAGAATGGGAGGAATAAAAAGAATCCCTTCAGCTCCCCATTTGTCCAACATACACACATATCTCACCCTCTAAATTAACCTTTTATGCATGAGTTTGTTGGAAGGCAGAGCGCTCTGGCTCTTACAGGCTCTTATCTCTCTGGAAGGGAGATGATATACTTGTTGATTCTTTGGTTAGTGCAGGAGATTAAAAAGTCTAGAAGGGCTAGAGCAGGGGGCAGATTTTCTTGTCTTCCCCAGCAATCTTCAATTCAAAACACCAGGGGAGAGATCTTCCCCGAGGCAAGCTGAAAAGAGCAACTCAAGCCATGGCTCAACAGCTGAGGATCTGAGACTCTATTCATATGGACTGACTGTCTTTCCACCCACCTTCTTGGGGTCAGTAGCACACTGGTTCTGGCAGAAATTCCACACTTTTCTCTCTGTAGGCCCACCTATATCAACCAACATGCATCTGAAAATGGACAAAGTTTACAGTGGCTCCTATCCCAAGTCTCTTCTAAAAGCATAGATTTCCAAAGAAATTTACAAGCCAGACTTGGGTAGATGTGTTACTAAGGTACATAGGGGACTTACGTGCCTAAATATCTATGTGAATATAGTATTGAACAGCTTAACAGCAGGAGGAAAAAAAAAAAAAAAGTTTTACTTATCCTGTCTCCTGTTTACTATTTTAAATTCCACTGTTTACAAACAATAGCGAAAAACCTGTTTTTAAATACAAGAATGGAGAATTTAAAAAAATATAAAGGAGTAGTTCTCTATTCCAAAGAACCATCAGCACTGTCTTCTCCTGAGAAATGGCTTCATGCCATGCATACAAATTAACAGAACTTTATTCCTGTCCACCTCTTATTAAAAAAGAATTTCAGAAGCTAACATCCCTTTTGCTGAAACAATGCGTCCCCAAATGCTCTACAGATGCAGCATGTGAGGTCAACATTCACCATCCGCTTTCTCTGTCAGTGTGAGTTTCACTTTAATTACAAGTGCATGTTTTGCACATTGTAAAACCACCCCTGGCTCTGACCACCATAAGAAAAAGAACATTTAGCTCAGGAAACAGTAGCTGACCCTGTCTGCTCTTTTTCTTCCTTGGCATCAGCTAAGACTATTAACACCTTATGTGTGTTGCCTGTGTGTCCCACATATGTGTGCTCTGCATCCATTTCATGCAGTACCTGTCGTAAGTGCATACCAGAAGCTGCCCACTGGGAGTTCTCTGCTTTGTTTGACTCCTCTTCTTGCTGTCTTGCTTAGCTATTGAATTCATCTGCTTGACAGAGAAACCTTTCTATGTACTAAAAGCTTTGTCCTTGGAAAGCTGTGACATTAGACTTAAACACATAGAGAGGCCTTTTTCACCTCCCAGTTCACTTCCTAATTATTCATTCCCAACAGAGGAAATCAGGAGAAACCTCGGCAGCCAATGTAAACATTTTGTAGTGGAAGGCAATTTTTTTTCTCCCCAAGAGCACAGTGAGGCCATGATAGTTGAGCTCCTTACAGAGAAATTGCTCTGGCTTTTGTACAACAGAAAAATGCCCAATAAGAATTGTTTTTTGGGTGGGAAAGTACTAAAACGGAATAAACCAGACCATCTGATGGTGACTATTTTGCTCTGAGAGTCCTTTGCCAAATAATTTCAGAGAAAAGTTCCAAGTCTCCAATGTATGTTCCATTTACAATTTTCATTTTCTTCCTCCCCAGGTTGGAGCAGCTTTCCTACATGCCCGACTAGTACCTTGTAACACAGGATAAGATCACCCAGTAGCTGTTCCTTTAGAGATTTTCCTCCCAAAGTGGCAGCTGCTCTAAAGAATCCCTTTCCACGAGACCAGTGTCTTCCCTGCGGGAGCACCTTCCCCCTCTTCACATGCTCAAACTGAGACGGTCGCTTTTCAGAGCACTTCGTTATTAATGGAAGTAGGTGTCCTGTGCAAATAATTTGCAGAAACAGGGCTCCAGCCAATATTTTTCCAGTCTCACTGTAACCTTAACTGCAACACACAATATTGGCTGGCTCCCAGGAACCATCAGTGGGAAGCGCATACAGCAACAGGCCACCCACTTACTGTTTTCTTAGAGAAAGTTTGCCAGGAGTGATACGCAGCTTGCACCACCTTCCTGAAATGTTTCCACACTCCCTGAGCTTGCGCAGGTCTGCTCCTACCAACACCTCCCACTTCACACTGCCCTGCTCCACCTCCTTCCACACAGCCCAATCTTCTCCTCCAATTGCTTCCTTTTTCCCCATCACCTTCTCCTGGCTCCGTGCCTCTCTTCGTGCTGTTCCTGACACCTGGGACAACCTCTGATTAATGTTCAGCAAACAGCCTCCTCCACAGATCAGACCACACCCAGCATGCTGTTTCTCTTATGGGCATCATTCTGTCTCGTGCCTTCCTCCTTTCCAAAGAGGAGGCTCTGAGTTGCTTCACAGTGAACAGCACCCTTTGTTTCTCCAAAGTTACATAACAGTTTGTGAGTGTGCCTCTCTGCAAGCACCACCAGAGCTTTGCATGTCAGCAGTCAATGGGACAGTTTTACACAAAATTGGCTACTGTCATCTATAAACCAAAGGAAAAGTACAGCATCAACCAGAGATGCAGTGTGTTTTAAGAGTTTTTGTGTACCTTTTAATAACTGTTGATAAATACCGTCCCATCAACTGGTAATTATTTGTTTGAGAGCTAGCGCCATGATACGATTTTTTTCTTCTCTCTTCTACCCAGGAGTCACTAATAAGTGGAATTATCCTCATAGCTCTGTAGTTAAGGAATTAATAACACACTGGCAAATAAGTTGCTTTTGTGATCTGTTGCTGTGTATTATTTTTCTTCTTCAGCTTTTTTTATTCTTTGTTTTAGTTTATAGGTAATTTACCCAAGTAGTTTGGTTTGGTGCATTATGCCATGTATCTGTCACAGTATTTCCATATCCGGGAGTCATTACCATTGATAATGGAACATCTAAAATAAACTAAGAACTGAAGAACAGTTTCTTTTAGTAACTGAAAATTAAATATATGGTATCATTTTTAACCATCTTAGATGGCTTTATACATATATTTGACTTTTTGGGGCAAAAATTAACTTTCCTTGTTTGAGAAAAGGTAAGCTAAAATGGGAAACAGTTGGGTGGCTTCTCACTGTATTAAATTCACTTTTCTCAAGACCAGCAATACTCCCATCATTACTCTGTTTCTGTATTAAAATCTAATTCTGAAAGTTTGACAAAGTACACGTTTAACACAGGTCAGCAGTATATTGACAGGATGTTAATTTTAAATTGTGTCAGCATTTCCTGTCTCAAGTGTTAATGTCAATTAGCACCTTGCTGCATAACCTCCAAGTCCTCCCTTATTACCGGAAAGCGCCAAAGCAACAGCAAAAGCACTTCTATTCAAAACACCACTCACTATCAGCCAAACAAAGAGCTGTCATAACAAAACCAGTGAGGTGAAAGTGCCTAAGCTGCTATGGATTTGAGGTTAGAAGCCTTAGTCTTTTTCCTTATTCCTGATATTAAAAGTATAAGTGTGTCAACTTGGAGTGAAAGGCTAATTACTTTTAGGCTCTTTGAAAAGTGTGTTACCATTCAAAATCTCTAAGCCTGACATAAAGCCCTTGGCTTTAGATTGCACAGTGTATAGCTCACTGTAGGTCATCCATTAGTATCCTTAACACATTCTGAAATGTACAGACATATTCTGGGAAATGGGATCATTCCTGTACACCTGGGGTTTTTTTTTTTGGCATTTCATATGTGATGTGGAAAGCACAAGTCCCAGTCTCCAGCATCTCAGTGACCACTCCTGGCTGCCCGATGAATAAGCCTGATGACTTTGCACATGTGTTTTTAAACCACTGTATAAGGACACCTTTATAAATGGCACAAAATTCTCAGCCTACCCTATCATTTGACAACTGCTCACAATATAAATATGTATAAGAAAGTCTAGATGTAACCACATCTAGGCCTGGTAGCTGTTCTCGCATTTATCTACTCTATTAAATTCAACAGTAGGCACCCAGAAAAAACTCTGACTTAAGTCAAGCAAAAGCTTTTTCATGATGTCACCAACTTCAATGCCTGTCTTTCTCAGAATATAGAGGTGTTCCCAGAACCACAATACAAATCTCAGAACATTCAGCCTAATTTCTGAAGAAAACTAACTGGTGTTATACACATTTGTGAAAAATTAATATTAATGGAAAATAGAAAGTGTTACCATCTTTTCTATCAGCTCTAATCCCAGATCTTGTTGGCTGTTAGGACCAAAAAAAAAAAAAAAAAAAAAAAAAAAAAACCAACAAAAAACCCACCACAAGGATTTTCATCAACTATTCCATGTAAAGCCTAGTGCTGTTGCAGTCAATTAGTGTTCACATTTTGAACAACAGCTGTTTACTTTTCAATTTGACCTTGGTCACTTCTGCAATTTTTAATTATAACTAGCTGATCCTTACAAAGAAATATTTTGGAAAGCACATTGCCATTTATCTTGAGCATGACAGAAAACAGGAATAAGAGAGAAGCATCCTAGAAAATTATAAAGAATTAAAATACATTATTTCTATGCAAGTCAAAAGCTCAATGGGCTTTAGCATTAGCATTCTTCAGTAAGTTACACACTATTGCACTAAAACATACTGAATTCCATACTGAATTGTGCGTGGTTCTTCACTGGGGTGAAGTGGGGCTTACTGTGTGTGTGATCATTACCCTCTGTGCCCCAGGGGAGCACAGTCAGTGCTGGCAGTGAAATCGTACCTGCGCTTACTCCTGCAGCTCAGGCACTGTGTGTGGAAACCAGTTGTTCCAAGTATAAAGTGCATTTTCATACTGGCCCTCAGCAAACACCATGTTGCTTCGGCTCCTACCTTTGTTCCCCTGAGCAGCAGCTGAAGGTGTGGCCGGCATCACACAGTAAATCTCTTGCTCTGAGATCTGGTGTAGAGATAGATGACACAGGCATTATGCACAGACGTTGTGCTGGGTGCCTATGCCCTGCCAGATTCTAAACAAATTGGCCAAACAAATTAATGCCACACACCCTAAATTGGCTGAACAAATTAATGCAACACGCCCTTTGCACAAGGGTGTCTTTGAAGGCCAAAGACCATGCGTGTTACAGCGAGATGCATTCTACTGAACAGGGTGTTTCAAACAAATCTGTTTTGAGAGAAGAGAAGCGGTGTATTGTAGTTTCAAGTTAGAACAGGGCTTTCACACAAGAGCTTTTCAGACACCAACACTCTGTGTTGACATTTAATTACTAAACTCTTAAAACAAATAATTTGTATGAGCAAATACTCCTCAATCATTTCATAATAATGCAACTAGTGTTTCTTGGCAGTTAGAACAAAACCAGAAGCATGTTGAAATCACACACACAATGCCTTGTTCTGACATGGGAAGAGGTGCCAGATAGAGCGGTGCGAGCCCTCCAGGCTGCGGGAGCTGATGGGATTCAGGAACTGAGTGCTGCAGTTCTGTTCCCAGGGGCTGGCAGCAAATCAGTCCCAGCAGGTTCACTTGGAGGTTGGAGTTTACTGAATTTCATTCTCCAAACAACCCTCCCCCCTGCTGCTGAAGGTCCTTTCTTCCACCAAGCCCCAAACCTCCCAGCAGAGGATTAAGGGAGTGTGCATTCTTGAGGCTTGTTGGGCAAGAGAGGTTGCTGGAAAGGCAGGAGCCTGGCAGAGAAGCAGTAGATATGTGCTTTTTGTTGCTCTGTGTGCCATGTACCCTAATCAATGGAACATTTCCTTCCACCTACCTTTCTATTGCAACATTTGCACATCTCTGCTATCAAGCAGCTAAGCTCAAAACCCATTCTAGCCAACATGTAAAACCCACACCTTCAGTTTTTCATTTCATCTGTCAAAATGTCTGACTCAGTGCAGCAGAAAATACTGGAATGGTGCTAGTCTTCTTTAAGTCCTTCTTTTTCTGATGTTGCTCTCATTTTCTCATCAAGCTCTTCAGGACGCTGTCCAAGACTTGTCAAGAGATTTTTCATAATGCTGCAATATTGATCTCCTAGCACATGGCTCCACATTCAAGACTATCTGCTCACCTATGTAGCCCCTCTGTATCTGGGACTGTCATGAAGAGTGATGTTAAAAGAACAAAATAAAAGAAACAAATAACTTTCTTGTGAGACTTAAAACAGCTGCAGTAAAATAACTTTGCAAGTAGGAATCACAGTTTTGGCTTGCTGTGTTTCTCCAGGTTCAAGCCTCATTAATATGTTACTATAGAGCATCTGCTAGCTAAAAAATCTCTGCAACACAAGTGATGTTGTTTGGTGTTTTGGAGGGTGGTTTTTTGTTGTGGTGGGTTTTTTTTGTGTGGGTGTTTTTTTTTTTTTTTTTTTTTTTGTTTTTTTTTTTTTTTTTTAGGTCAGGGTTTCCCATATTTATTGTGTTCCCATATTTATTGGTTTGAGCTGTGACACTGAGATCAACTAGGACCCCTCCTTCCTCATTTTCTTTCCTTCCTTCCTTTCATTTCCACCTGCCTACTCCAAGTCTTCCCTTTACTCACTTCTATACTCTAATCTCCTTACAACTTTCTCTCCTTCACACAGTAATCCTGCCACTCCCCAGGCATCTTCTTTCATGTGCATATCCACTGACACATCCCCCCTCCACCACTGCAGTGTATGTCTCCCTCCTCTTTCTATGTATCTGTCCTGCTGCTCTTAAGTAAAATTAGTGAATTGGAGTGGAAACTTGAGAGACAACCCACTTATACAATCAGTTGAAGCAGCAGACTGTTTTCAGTGGTGCAGGACCTGGCCTGAGTCTAATGTCCAGATTTCTCCTACCCTGGAGAAGGCTTCTTTGTGGACACTCACCTAAACTGCCTTCTTGGCCAATAATGTTTGCGTTATATTCCTAGTTTGTATTAGTGGTCTCAGGCTCACTGTGCCTTTAGTTAGTGAACCTCTTAAACACTGAGACTGTGCCAGCATCTTGCCCTCCTCTCTAATTAGGAGCCACCTATTGTGTTCCATTTTTCTCTCTGGAAACTGCTGCTGCAGCCTTGCTATCAGCTCAGTATCGTGCCATTAGTCAGAAGGGCAAATGTGTGGTGTCCTTGACATGTCAGCTAGAAACGTCTGGCCCCCTTTCTCCCTGGGGAGCCAGCCTATAAGCTCTGTAATGCATTTAACCTCTATCACCTCAGGGAGTAAGAGTCTCCACAAGCAGTTTGCTGCTGCCCCACCCCTAAGCTAACTCATTTACCTTATTTTTCCTTACAATGTTGAATAAATTACACTCCACCCTTTAAAAGTTATTATGGCTAGTATATGACTTGCTAAAGAGTTGTTTATAATTCCTGTAACTCTAAATTATAGCTTTAATCTCATAACACAGAACATTAATAAACATGGTAAGGTGCTTTGAATTAATAGCCTAACTTGTATTCACATATTTAGACATGCATATATTTGTATACTTCTCTTACCATATTACAACATGTAGGCCAGATTTTGATCTCCATGTCAAAGGAGAAGGAAAAAAAATGAGAAAAATAAAAAACAAGACAGAGAATTAACACTGTAGGCCATCAAAAGAAGTATAATGCTTTGTTAAAATTACTAATTTCTATTGCAAAACATTGAACAGCTGGTTTTCACAATGCATCCACAAGTAAGAATTTGATCTGAGTTTCTGTTTAGTTTTCATTTGGACAGGCTAATCTTTAAAGACAAGTATATTCTTTCTACAGTCCTCAAAGGTTTATTAGATTTGATAAAAGCTATACCCCTTGGTTGTTGATAGTTGGTACAATAATGAATCCAGCTGCTTAAATGTGAATGTTTAAAGGAAGACCAATTCTTCAGGCAAAAACAGAAGATGTACAAGAGCCAGTGTTGCAAAAATACTTGGAAATTCCTTGTAAAAATCATTCCCATTTTTATACTTATTAACTTTTCACGTCTTTTTTATGTATTTGTTTTACCAAATATTCAAAACGCGAACCAGGAATGTTCACCCTAGCATGAAAAATTATGAGGACCCATAGAAAACACATTCCAAGATTGCAAACCCAAGAACTCACACAACTAGAAAATGTTATTATTCTTGACAGGGAATTTCTACATATAAAGCAAAAAATATGAAGTGTCATGAGATTTTCCTTAATTGAGTTATGCCTGAGAGAAATGACAGTTGTAGCCATTTGGAAACCACAAGTTTGAAAGTGAATGTGCTTAAAAACAAACCAGAGCACAATACTAAAAAGGCAGCCCAATAATCTTGAAATTTCCTGAATTATTCACAGCATCAAATAATTTTCATAAATACAATAAGGAATGCAAAGGCCTGTGATTCTGGACAATGGAAACCACAGTTCTGCCACAAACCAGGCCACGTCTCCTTTATTAAAGCCAACCCTGGAGCCTCAACTGCATGCTCATGGTAGTGCCCATGTGCATGAACCCCTTTGCAGCACTAAACTCTCATTTCAAAAGTTTGGAGCCAAGCAAGTCAACTTCTTACTGAGCAGCACTCCACACATTTCTCAGAGGCATCACCACCTGGGGAAATAACTCTATTTCTTGCTATGACCAAAGAGAGAAATATTTCTGGGGGTTTTTTGGGGTTTTTTTTTGGTGGTTTTTTTGTGTGTGTGTGGAGGGAAAAGTAATATTTCATGATTTTCACTGCATCATCTTGGATTTTGTTGGTTTAACTTTGTTAAAACATTTCAAGCTCGGTAGCTAAGTGTCCTTGAATAAAAACATTTCAACAGAAGGTGTTTTTGTTAGGCATCACAGTAGCGGAGAAAAGCCTAAATCATTAAAGTTTCAGAGTTGGACAACACACAGAAAAGAAGTGCAGCTTTAATTTTTGGGAAGTTTGTAATGAAACTATTCATTTGTGTGTGTTTGTATGGAGAGGAAGGCTCCTAGTTATGACTTTTGCATACTCTTACTGGCAATACTAACATAAATTTTAAACTAAACTCGGCACTATTTATTAATTAAATCAAATCCACACAATTCACACAATAGTGTATATCAACTGCTGACTTGGAAAGAACAGTAAATTAATAAACTACATTTGAAAGGAAAAAGAGGTGACGTGCTCTGAAAACATTATTGACAGTCCTGGGATAAGGATCTGCATCAGATCTTCCTTTAAAGCATTTGGCCTCAGGAGGGAGGCTTTAGTAGCTGAACCTCATTCTGTTCCATCAGATAGATTAGTCCAGGGCACAGGAGTCTTTTACAGCCACTGTGAGAGTCTATTAGCTACAACCTGCTACTGGGAAATGGCCACGAGGAGCTGGAAGCACCCGTGTTCATGCACGTGACCAGTCACCGAGATCTTGGAACATCCTCTGGCCACACATTTGCTGTCTCACTGCAGACCACGGTCACTGGAGGTAAGGAATCGATTCCTCTAAATGCAGACTACAAAGGTGAGAGTGGAACTCTGCTTCAGCCCAAGGGAGGCTTTATCAGTACACAGGCAAGGCCAGACGGCTCCCACAAGAACAAAGGGATGAACTAGAGATTTGGAAATAGTGGTAAAAAACCCAACAGTGTGAAAAGTGAATGCTTTTAGGGACAAATAACAATAATAACTTTGCAGTGAAGTACAAACATCTCAGCTGACAGTGACCTGGGCATATTTATCATTCATAAGATGGTAAACAAGCTTGCTGATGTGGGCATAAAAAGCAAAACAAAATTGTAGAATATGAGTCAAGGCATGTCAGCCCCCAAAAAAATAGGTCAAGTCTCTGTACCACATGGCCTGGAGAATTGGGTATGGTTCTCCCCACCTAGGGCATCAGAATTAAGACAAATTCAAACTGCAGCAGGAGTAGAAAAAAAAGAGAGTAGGAAGTTCAGGGGCTTGAAGAACATAATCTATGACAGAAGGCTAAAAGCCCACAGCTCAACGAGGAAAAGAAGGCTACCATCTAATTTGTAAATATGTACTGAATGCTGCATGCAAACACCCAAAGTATAGAGCAATGATCTCTCCTGTCAAGGAAAAAAGGGGAATAAATGACCTGAGGTTGGGAAAGCTGAGAATGATAATTTCCCAGAACAGCCAAGAGGAGCAGCACAGGGCATATAATCACAGTATTTGAAAATAGAATAGTGGATGTTCAAAGCTGGATGAAACAAGTTGCTACCAAATCTGTGCAGTCCACCAGGAACTATAAGAACCCTGAAACCAGTTAGGAAAGCCTGGTGCACTTATGTAGAAGAAAATGGAGTTTTTAGGCCTGGCTTGGAAAGAGGCATCAGGGCAAGTAGGATGACTGGTAAATGGAAGATTTTTCCTTCTCCCAAGCTGGTGGGCTCAGTTTCATAACCCCCAAACTAACATCACCAAGAAGGTCAGCAAAATCCTTTTAGGGTGTCAGAACCAAAGATATGACATATTCCAGTTTTAATGTCCTTACTGAGGTAATATTCAGACAAATATTCTGATTATTAGCTTTCATTCAAAAATAAAACAAAAGGAATGTCTCAAATGCTGAAATGGCCAGTAAATGAACCTACTTCCCCAATTTTCTTTTTCCAACTGCTAGGAATTGCTTTTAAGTTGGTTTACAACACTGGGTAAAAGAGATTTTCTGTTCAAAAGGAAATACCTAATAATTGGTCATAAGGCAAATGGCATTAACCAGTGCGGCCATTTGGCTCTAAATGATCATAACCCAGAGGATTTTAACTGCATCAGCCTCTGCTCTTCAAGAGGTTTTCATTTCAGGAGTGAATCAGTGCTAAAATATTACACTAAGGATGGAAGAACACAATTTGAGGGCCAGTCAACTACTGGAAAAACCTTTGTGTGCGCTATGCATCACTTTGGGAAGACTCAGGACATCCTGGTTCAATTTCTCTTCTATGCCTTGGAACATTCCTTGGACACTGTGGAAAAAGGAGGGCTGAATCTCAGGACATGAAATCCCTACATCCAAGACTGAGGGCAGAGAATGGCAATTCTGCAGACTAAAAGCAAGGCAGAAGACAATAATTGAGAAAAACGAGAAGTCCACATGTGGAATTACTTAGCTAGCAATGGCCAGAGTCCAGTGGAAATAAAGATCCAACAAAACTTTGTTTTGAAAACAAAATATATTTCTAAAAACTTACTCAAATCAGTTTTCAGCAGTTGCAGTTGAAGTTATTTCAGTTTTGAGCAAAGATAATTTCAAACACTGAAAAATGTGCCTAGCACATCTACCAATGCAGTTTGCATTGGTAGAAATCTGCTGTTGACTGCCTCCAGAGGGTTTGAACAATTCACTATATTTAAACAAGATCTGGATGCTTTAAAACTTTGGTAGGTAAAGAAAATATTTCTCACATAGTGGTTCTGATTCAGACCTCAGCTCCTTCAAATCCCTATTCTCAATCTATCTTGACTTATTTCTTTATCAGCTAAACAGATAATATAGGCTTAAATAACAATATATTAAGGACATAATAAGAAAGAAAAGTAAACTACAACTATTTTAAGCTCACATATCTCTCAGAGAGCTTCAACTTTACTTTGCTAGTAAATGCCCCTGAAAAGCAGAGGGAAACATTATTTCTGTGTTGTATGACAGTCATCTAAACTCTACTCTGCCAGCCCTGTTCAGCCTGCAGAGTATAAGCCACAACTGTTTAATTATCATGTGTTCTGCCAAAGGTGCAGCCAAGGCTGCTTATAAGGAAACTGAGACAGTAAGCCAAATTTCATTTGCAGATCAGACACGCCTACTAGCAAGCAAAGCCAAGTTTTAGGTACAGATGAGATCAGTAGTTCTGTCCTCCAGGGAAGGTGGCTGCACCTCAAACATTAATTAGCAATTTTTCAAATTGATGTGAGGTAAACTAGTTATTTTCACAATTAAGTCCTTTACCAAGCATTTAGGAAACGGTAGTTTCTCCTTGGACAGCCATTCCTGAGGTCCAGCTGGAGAAGATACAATGCAAACCCAAGGTTATATCAAATCTATGTAACCACTGTGTGGATACCACTGGGACAACTTCTCTTTGCAGGGCAGGGAGAGGACTTTCCATATTATAAAGGTGCTGGAATCCAAGCGGAGTAGTTTTCCTGACCATAGTAAATTATTTTGCTTGCTGGTTATTAAGCCAACCTTTAAATTACAAATTGTCCTAATAATTATTAGTTATGTCCTTTCTGAGTCCTGCACTGGTTTATAATAATAATCAATACTTCCCTGCTCCACTGATGAGGAAATGATGAGTCAACACAAGACTGGCCTTGCTGCTAACCAGCATCAGCAGCTACGTGCTAGTCCACTTCTCTTCTCCTAGCCCAACTCCAAGAGACTTTCCTCCTTCCCTTCCCTCTCTGATGGGGCCATCCCTGCCAAACTTTCCTAAGCAAAAGTCTTCCAGGGATTGTCAGGATGACTGTGGATTTTCTTGTCATAATAAGATATGTAATAATACATAGACTTGACAAACTGAACTCACAGCATGCTGTTTGGGTTTAGGTAAGGTCTTATTCCCCAGCCAGCCTTATTGTGTTCTACCAGATAATCAGTGCTTTAATACTGGCTGATCCTGTAATCCTAATGTAAAGTTCCCTTTAAGGCCAGAGGTAACTTTGCCTGCAAAAAGTCTGCACTTTTGCCCACAGATAGACATCTTCAATGAATTCCTATCAGTTTTCACAAACTTCACCACAAACCAGCCTCTTAGAGCATTAACTTCTTACAGCTCCTTTGAACAGCTTCATGCATTGCAACCCACAGCATGTTTCTTACTTCTGTCCGAGACAGATGTGAAGAATGTCCTGCTGCATTTCCTGCAATCACAGGTGGAACAATGTGTCCATACTTGAAACCAGTGGAAGTAAATCTACTCCTGCAACAGTGCAAATATCAGCTTTGTTCTTAGGGTTTTCTTTGCTGTTTATAAAGGGAAAAATATTGTTGTGTTTTGTTTGGATTTTATTTTGGGGGGTTTGTTCATCTATATAGCAAAGAAAACACAAAGTTTAAACTGACCTGATTTGGAGTAGACTCAAAGTTTCAGGTTAGAAAAACCAAACCAACACACAGAAAACAAATACAGCCCTGGCAACAGAAATAAAAGGCCAGCTATCCCTGCTATGCTGAAGACATCCACTTTTATTACATTACATATGATACAAGTCCTAGCTGTCAAAATCCTCAGGAGCACCTAAACAGATAATAAACAATCAGTAAAAGACTTATGGCTACATGTTTTTCAAAGTATTGAAAATCACCCGGGAACCATATTTTAATGGAAAATACAGCTTGATGGAGACAAGCTTCATAGATTTATGAAGAAAGTGCAGCACAAATCAAGTGGAGGGTTTAGCTTTCCAAAAATGATATGGAGGTGCTAGAAAATAGCACACACACACCAAAAAAAAAAAAAAAAAAAAAAAAAAAAAAAGGAAGAAAGGATGAAGAAGGGCAAGCAAAGTGGAAGGAAAGAAGTGCCCCTCTAATGATTTATGCTGTAGAGAAGGAATATGCCTACTAGTGATCCTGTTACCTTTACTGCACTTTGTGATTGTTATTCTTCCCCTAAGAGAGGCGGTCATGTTACACACTGACAGAAAGTTACACCTCTTCAATGTGATTTGTCCACTTAAAACAACATTTATCATGTTGCCAGTTTATAAATCATTTAGGCCAACTAGATTAAGGCTATAGGAAGCCAGCACCCCTAACTGATCCTCATACCAGATAATTCAGAGACCTGCATTTGTTTACACTAAACCTTATCAGCCCAAACAGTAGAGTCCGGTGCCAGCTGAACTCTGGTTGCTTCATCTGAGCGAGAACACGGGGCGAGGTGCAGTTTTAACACACTGGGAGACAGGCTCCTGCTCTGAGTGAAAACGTACCTACATCAGTCCACACCATGCCAGTGTCCTGGAAGCCTTCATTAACATGGACAGCTCTTCCTCTACGCTTCAGAGGACAGAGTAGCTCTCCAGAAATAGGAGACAAGCTGAAGAGGTTGAAGGTTAGCTCACATATTTTATCTGTTTTGTACATGAGCGTGTGGAAAATGTCCATTTTTAACCTATGAGAGTATGTTGTCCCCTTGTTGAATACAAGACACAACCTTCACTGTGCTTTTTGTTTTGTGTTGAGCATAGATTCCAGTAAACTGAAATAATCAAACTTGAAATTGGCCTTTTGTGCTGTTAAAACTCTCAGGGCACTAAGAGGAGGCTGAAACAGCAGCTTGGACACCCGATCCAGCCTGCAGCACTGGCTACAGTTACCAGCTCACAGAAACCTTCTAAGACCTGCATGCAACACAACAGCTCCTACACTCAATGCAGTTCCCAGCTAAGAGTGGGACTTTAATTTCTCTTTGAAAAAAGTCTCCAAGTCCACACTTCTTATGGCACTAGGAGTCAAAAAAAAAAAAAAAAAAAAAAAAGTGCTAAACATTAAAAAGGGATGAGCTTTGGATCCAGAGGATTTCAAACTAATTGAGAAGGAATTAGTAACTTAGGTTTGACGATATTTATGTATGAGACATAAATACATCTAGTGCAAGGGAAGAGGAACTACAGGGAAAATCTTTGTCCTAGAGGTGATTTTTTTAAATCCACAAGGAAAGCCACACTAGTGTGTGTAAAACAACAGCCAGCCAAAGCTCTCTGTGGGATCTGAGGGGAGGAAGCTCTTCAGTGTTTTGTGATTGTTGTTGTTTTTAAAACAGCAAACCCTTAGACAAGCAAATTATTCTTAATCCAAAGTACTGGAACACTATCACCTATTCACTTGAGATCATCCAGGATGCAGACCTTAAGACCTTAGCACACCATACTCTTCTCCACACAGCATCATAGGCCTCACTTCTGGTTTTAATTGGAGGCACATGACCAAGATTAAGACACAAAATAAGTCTTTTCTGAAGCTGATGCATAGCTGCCTTTGACACATCATCCTGCAACAAAAAATAAGCTATGCCTTGCCACAATTACCTTCACAGCTAGGGAGTGTTATTTTGAATCATCATGATTGCTCTTCTTTCTGTACTTAATTGATTTGAACCCCTCCATTGGTTTTCTCTCTTTTCTTCCTTTGGCATCTTCTAAATTCCAGGTGTGGAGTTCAATCCCTTGCAACACCTAAAATTCCCAACACTTTGTTAACATACACTTTGCCAAGGAGTTTTTGAAAGATATGGTGATTGTTTCCCGAGGAGATGGCTATACAAAGACACTTGCCTGCCCCTGGCAGCCCGTCCTGCAGAGGGACTAATATTTTAACACTGAGAAAGGTTAAAAAGAAGCTGGAAATACACAGCTGATTTTTCCAAACCAACTACTGATCTAGAAGCAACCAGCTCATGACACCCTGAGTCTGTCTTTCAGAAGTGCTCCATATAATACCTTTACATATCTTAAAGAATATTAACTACTGACACAGGGATTTGGATATTTATTGTTTGGGTTAAGCTGAAATAAGAGCTATCCATAAAAATGAGCAGAATAGTAATGAATGAAGAAAGACATCTCCTTTCTCTGAAGAGTGAAAGAGACCCAAACATCTTCCTAAGAAAATTTCCCTTCAGTGAGAATGACATTGAAGAGTGGTGCTCTGAGTGCTCTGACACCCTAAAAGTCCAGCAAAGGTCTGTCTGCATCACCACAGAGAGAGAAGTGACCAGTCATCAAAAAACACCATGCATAAAGTGTTCAATGTTGTAACATTTTCCATAGGTCCTGTTAAAGGCAAACTGGATTTTAGGACAGCTGGATGCCTGGTCACTGTAGGTTACTGGTGATGGGCTGGTAGGAAAGCTTCTGGCAGAATGAATTCAAGCAGACAGGTGAGGACCTGATCTGACACTAATGGAAACCCTTTCATGGGTTCTAGGGGTGAATGTACATCTGATACAGGAAAGGGGATACTGAGATGAGGCTAGGGACACAAGTGCAGTTCCTTTCCAATAATGACCCTGAGCACTCACATACCAGACAACAACAGGAGTCACTGAACACCAATTCCTCCAAAATCCAGTTTGGAAACACGAAATAGGCAGTTTTCAGGACCTTTGTCTTCAATTATTATTTGCTTTTTCATGCTATGATCCACTATATTTGTACAGTCCATACACATACCATAAGACAAGAACAAGTCCCTGCAAAGCATTTGATAAAATTGTCTCAGATAGTGGGAGAAGCCATGTTTAGGGAAGGCTTTCCAGGAATACGTAACAAAAAAACCCAACACACACACACACACAAAAAACCACAAACAAAACCACAAAAAAACCCCAAACCCCCCCTCACAAACAAACAAACAAATCCCCAAAACAACAACAAAAAACAAAATGCTACACAAGATTGTGATGTTTAAGCAACTAATTAAGGGATGCACAGCTTCTATATAATTCTGTAGAAAACAACTTGTAGGATTTTTACCATGTAGAAAAAAACAACAAAACTCTGCAGTTCTAGTAAGTTTTATATCAAATGCACAGCTTCTAAATTTCAAAACCTCTGAATTTAATGCATCATCGAAGAACCTCTTGAGCGCTGAAGATTTAATGACACTTTTGACCAGAGCTAGAGCACACAGCAGTTTCCACAATGGGAACTTTATTGTTCCTACTGAACTCCCTCATTTCTCTCCCACAGCACAAGATACTTCCTCTCATTCCATACCCAGAACACTGCACAGAGCCAGTGTCTCTGATCCAGTGTGCCACAGCCCAGCCAGAGGGGCTGCCCTTCATTTCTACAAACCTGGAGCTCTGACTACACCTTTGAAGGACGAAATAGGGGTTACAGAAGTTTTTAAAGTATAAATGAAGGAGAGAAAAGAGAGAGGGATAAAATTATCAGTACAAGAGCATAATGGAATAACTCTTTTTTCCAGGAGAAATCACTGAATTTCTTTTCACAAAGGACTCATGTAATAAGTTAATTAAATAGATGCACTACCTAAGATGTTTAACATTAATTTAAATTCAGCATAACTCCTCTGGCTTCATTTATGCTTCTCTGTACTTACACCAGCTATGGACAGAATTTAACGCAGGAGTTTAATAGCTCAAATTCATTTCAAAGAATTGCCAGTATAATCCACCTGCCAAATGCTTAGTCTGCAGGTCTGTTACTGAGTTCCTCTAGTCCCTTGCCTCTCTTCATTATACTCCTACTGAGCTTTTTCTTTCATATGGGGGATATTCCTGAACATTGCATCACAATGAATTATAAAACCTCCATCCTCTTATACTCAGTCCAGGACTTGACTCTGGATTGAAGGAAAGCCCCTCATTAGGGCAAAAATTGTTAGAGCAAAAGTAAATGACCAACAGCAAATACAATTGCAAGTGAAAGGGGAAGGCACCATTCTTCTGCCATGACTATTTGTGGCGTGCCACTGCTCCCCTGGACCCAAGTGTGTGTCTGTCCCTCCTGCAACTGTGTCTGCAGAGAGCCTGGGCCCTTGGGCTGTGGCTGGAAGCAAACAGAATTCACTCATCACAGCGAATCCCAAAAACAAGGGTTTGTTCTCATCTGCTCCGCACAGCACAATGGCCCAGGGAAGGGAATACCAAAATCAAATTATTTCTGGTCAGACCCAGTAAGAAAAGACAAGGTGCATCAGACATACCAGCAGCAGTGACAGTGCTCAGAGATGGAATGTGATCAGCAGCACACCAGAGCTTGTGCATCAGAGCACAACTTCCCAAATTTTGATTTAACATGTAATAGGAAAGATTTCTTGGGAAACCTTTTCCATGTGCAATAATTTCCCAAGAGAAATTAATTCTCTTAATGGAGACTTTTAAAAAACAAGACTTGGAAAAGCTCTAGGGAATATATACCCACTACAGGGAAAATTCCTGCTTGGGAATAGCCATTATTTGGTGACCTCCCAGGTCTTTCCCAGTTCCAGTGGCATTACTTTTAAGAGATTGGTACTGAAATGCTGTACAAAATGACAAGAGTTTTTCTACTCATAACTAAGGTAGAAAAAGTATTTTGCAACAGAGCTAAACAAATTTCACAGAAAAAAAAAAAAAAAAAAGGTTTGCTTTGTTTCATCTTATTTTACTGGGAAGTCACTGCTGCTTGGTTTAACAATAGAAAAGCCTTCTCAGGTGATGGGAGGAATGAAAAATGTGAGCAGTTAAGAACCCCTGATCACTGAGAAGATATTTGAGACAGAGAGCTCGATTAACTGCTAGCTAAGAGGCAGAGGAGAATATCGTTGCTTCTTGCCACTTTCAGCACAGTAAAGATACACCCAAGATCCAATCTTGCATCTGGATCTGAATTTCAGCAGCCACAGCTAGGTAGGAGTTGACATTTAATTTGTCAAGGGTTTTTTTGTAATTGGTTAATACTAATACACACCGTAATCCTCAGCCTGCCTTAACTGAACTTACATTTCCAAGAATGTCACACAGTTTAAAACCACTGCAATTGCTGTTTCTCTGCTGAAAGAAATGCACCAAGAATATCATCGTAAAATACTGATTCATAACTACATCTTACCTATACACATCCCCAGCAAACACATGAATTTTGCCTTAACCCTTTCTGGATCAAAGTACACCAGAGCAGATTGTATCTGTTGTGGCAGAAAGACATGGAGGAAAAACCTTCTGACTTTGCTCTCTCATGAATGGGAGGAGCCCACTCATCTCCACAACACCAGCAGGGATGGAAGAAAGTGAATGTCTGATTCCTCAGACAAAAATTCACTTGGGTTTTTAAGTCTGTTCCTGCACCCAGTATCTGTGCCTGAAAATTTGCTAGACTGGGAACACTGGTTGTAAATCCTACTGCAATCAAACCAGGAAGATTCAGCAAAATTCAGGTAAGATTTTGAACCTTTTCCTCAAATCCTGAATTCTAGGTCTGAATATCTGTCTGGGTTGGGTGCAAGTCTGTTCCAAAACTATCAGCATGAGTAAGATAAAAAGTAGTGTTTATCCCTCTTTAATAACAATAATTTGAACAACCTGAATGCAAATGGACATTAAATGCTCTCCTCCATGTCAAAACTCTCTTCCAACCACTTTCATTTGACCTCCCTAAATGTCAAAGCCTTCTTCCTATTTTAGGCCTCTTGGAGATATGAGTGCTGATCATGAACAGATCAGCCAGAGGGCAGAAATAAGTGGCAGAGAAGAACAAAAATTCTTTCAATAATTAATTTGAATACAGCCTAAATGTAAACTATAGTAAAGATTTCTATAGGGAAAAAAAGCACACAAAGAATTGAAGAATCACAAAAAAAATTAATGAATTAGCACTTCACAATTACTCTTCCACACACAAAATCAGGAAATCATATACTTTTTGATCACTCCAAAGTTTGTCACTCCTCATTTCAAAGGAAATGGTATTGGTTGATTGTTAGGACTAATGATCATCAAAATTTGAAAATATCTGAAAACTAGGTTTCTAGCTGAAATTCAACTTTTCCCTTAACTCAGCACACCCAAAAACATGTTTAAATGCATTACTGAAAAGTAACCTCTGAAAAGTACAGCTTTATACCTGTGATAAGTTTTTGAAAAAAAATCATAAGTTTACCTTGGAAGAAACACAAACAACATGTTCTGAACTGGACATTGCTTTAGCTCCTGCCTTTGAAGAGCAGACTGTCTGCTGGGGAAGATTTTAGAATGACACCGTGTCACTAAAATAGTCCCTTCAAAGTCTTAGTCTCATCCTCACAAAGTCTTATAGATAAAAATCAGTTAAATGTGCTATAAGCATTTAAGCAAATTTAAATAGTCTTATTAGTTTCTGTTCTTAATGAGAATTCGATTAGTATCAGTCTATGCAAGTTCACTGGTTTTCGTTCATCAACCCCAAATCACGATTTGAGCCAACTAGGGATCAATGTACCTGTTTATTTTCCCTTAGGATTTGCACCTGTTCTGCGATGAAGGAGCACCAAAATCATTAGAAGAGCTAAAATGAGAGTACTCCAAGAGAACAAGAACAGCCTTCTACTACTAATTTAACTCATAGTCTCTCAGCACAGTCATATCCTCTGAAGTTAGAGGCACACATATATAATCTGGGAAGTCTTCCAGATTTCTTTTTAAGGAAATGAAGCTCTCAGCACTGGCTGCATTAAGAAGGACATTTTTGGTTTTCCACCACGCCAGCAGCGGTGCTGAGTAGGGCTCTGAGCACACACTTGGAGGTGGGGCAGTGTGCAGCCCTGTTCTGGTGGAGCTGCAGAAGCTGTCATCACCATCCCAAGAGTGCTGAGCATCCAGGTTTCCCAACCCTGCCACGTCACATGTCTGTGCACTGCTCTCAACAAAACCCATCACACAGCTGGCCATGTGCAGCACAGCTCTGATCCAGGATGCCAGCCTTCAACTGCAGGTTTTTAGAGAAAGCATAACTCTTTTTGATAGTTATTTCAAGCTATTTTGACTGTGAAAATCTTCAAATACGTATTCATTACATGAAAACATGTCCGTTGCTAACAACGAAATCTAAAGAAAATCCAGTGTCTCCCAATACCTAATTATCCACGTAGCAGAATTATTTATACAACGACCTAATGCCACAGCCTGAAATTATTTTTCCTCCCCCAATTTTCAAAATTCTCATTTGTTCTTCTCTTGAGTGCCCAATCCTCCAGCCTTCCCTACCATAAATGTTAGGAGATATTTCAACAAACTAGGAACATATTAAGTAAATAAATAATAATTTTAAAAATCCATGGGAATGTATCAAATAAATTAGGGCAACTAGAAATCTCTGTACCTTAGGATTGTACTCTTGCTATGATGGATAAGGAGAGAGAAAGAATAAAGATCAATATGAGGCCTAAACTGAGAATATTACAAGAGAACAAAAAAACCTCACCTGCTGAATCTTTTAATTGACTTATATGAAGTTATAGACATTTGCACAGGTAAAGACTGCTTCACTCAGCTGAACTAGCAAAGACCATCACACCAGATGTAATGTCAAAATACAATATTCGGTGCATACTACATTTGCTTACGTCAGATTTGAGAATGTCTCCATTTCAAAATGTGAAGAAGATATCACTGAATTGTCAGGGTGTTGCAGAACTCGTGCCACGTGTTCACAGTGGAGTGTTTGGGATTAAAACATTTCTTGTGAATAAATTAATGAAGTAATATAAAAATTGACAGCTCAGCTATAACATCTGCTCATCCATAAAAAAGTCACTCCACCCAGCTGAGTGGGTGAAGTAAATATTACAAGGTTGAATTAATGTAGGTACTGATGGAAATATGACCTTTTTAATCAGCATAATTTCAAAATAAATTTCTAAGTAATAAAAAATTAAAACACATATGCTATAATGAGTGGAGTGAGATGATCTGGATTAATCAGCCATGGCTGTACTCTTAAGTGAGCCCTGCCCCATTAGTGCCTAATGTTCTTCCCTCCCACCTGCAAAGAAGCCCATAGGAACTCACATAAAAATCTTGCTTATGCAACAGCTTTTTGAGCCATCATCCAAGTGTATTTGAAATGATCCGAAAAAGTTCAGTCTATATCAAGCCATTTCACTTTTCAGCAAGGCTCTCACAAATGACACAAGACTGGGTGGCAGGGGAGAGCCAAACATTTGAAAAATTATCTGAAAAGAATCTGAAATGAAAAAGATCTCACCAAGAAAGCTCAGCTTGCTACTAGCTCAGGACATAAATGCCAACTCAACAAAAAGAAGCGCCAGTGAAATTTTAAGCAGAGATTTCAAGACATCCGGTGTCCAAAAGCAAAACACTCCATCTTTACTGACATATAAAGGCAGAGGGAAAACTGGTAGGAACTCAGAATTTCAAATGTACAGGTGCCATGGGAAAACATCAGTGCTGGGCAACTGCAAGGCCTAGTTTAAAAGTAAGTCCAACTTAAAAAAGAAAAACATTAAAAGACACAAACACAGTGGTTTGTTGTGAATCCCTCTCCTTCAAAGGAAGGTTCTGTGAATCTGTCTGTTCACCTCATGGTTACAGGTGTGAGATGTAAATGCTGTTCTGACCCTAGCGCACAGGAACACCTTAATAATAACATTTCTCTGTCAAAACCACATCAGAGCTGCAAATGTCCATGCATACACTTCTTACACCAGGACTAGTCACCTGCAGCAGCATTACAGTGCAAATTGGTTGACCTACGTATGTAATTTTACTATCTTCACAGGCTGCATTCTCTTCTCACTGATACTCTCAGTGATTATTTCTTGTCTTTATCTTTTGTGCTTGTTTGTTTGTTTATTTAAGTGGTAGCAGTGTAGTGACCGTGACAAATAGCTTGGAGGATTCCAAACAGTTGTGGTTTTTCTCCTTTAGCAGCTTTACAACAACTCTTTATCAGCAGTTTCTTCATTCCTGTGCCTTGAGAACACTCCTATTTCTTTGGGGAGTGTTTTTCTTCCATTGATACGCTTGTGTCACTCACCCCAAAACTCCTCCAGGCCCTTGATGTATCTGCTCAGGGACTGTCTCAGAGCACATCTGCCAACGGGACTGGCAGCAGTGGCCTCTGAAGGGCAACTCTCCTTTTCTTTCATTTACAATT
This sequence comes from Hirundo rustica, assembly GCF_015227805.2. Classification (NCBI taxonomy): domain Eukaryota; kingdom Metazoa; phylum Chordata; class Aves; order Passeriformes; family Hirundinidae; genus Hirundo; species Hirundo rustica. The sequence continues at coordinate 10,436,938 of NC_053460.1, forward strand.
AACTCCTGTTGATGTGTTTTAAGAATGAAGCTCTGAGAAGACCACTCAAAGGAACTGAGACAGGAAAACACTCTGCAAAGATGCTCCAAATGTCCTTAGAGACTGCTAACATAAATCTACATGCCGCTGTCAGGGAACTCCTGCATTTTGGCTCTCCTAGGCATAAGTTTTTCCATGAGGGAAGTCCCTTGCCTCTCTAACTGACAGGAGGAGAAAATCTAAAGACAACCAAACAACAATAACAAAACTTGTTCACAGGGCTGCTGTATTCAGCGTGTGGGGGTGGGTGGTAAAAGCATTTTGGTTTCATTTAGAAAGACTGACCTTACTGATACACTGAAGCAGCTACACAAATTATGTTTAACACTGCAGCTTCATGTGTATTCAGAAGCCAGCCTTAAGTTAATATAGTGCATTTTCAAAGTTACTCTGCAGTGCATGTTTAGAACTCCAAATGGAAGCCATTCCTTTTGCTCAGCATGTGAGAGAAACCTGTTAAATTAGAGATTTGTTTATATTCTGAGCAGGTAAGGAGAAAACAACATACCTTCTGCAGTTCAAGGATTGTATCTCTATAGTGGCCTATAGTACATTTGCACTCTGGTATCACATTTGCATTTTTAACTCTTGTGCATTCTGTAAGTAGCAGGAGGAGTTGTTCTGTTAAAGCCCTTCGGTAAAAAGCGTTTCTACAGCCATTAGCCTTGTTTAGATCATCTTCTTAATTCAGGAATCACAATTCATTTGCAAACAACTGTGTTTCCCAAAATCTATATGCACTGAGATTTTGTTAATAGGCAAAGTCTAAATAGCAGATCTCTAACTTCTGATTTCACAAAACCTCCTTTGAGCATAATAGTTTCTATCAAAGGCACATTTAGCCATGGCTGAGGTCCTCAGACGACTGCCCCATATAGATGATAATAATAAAATAATGGCAGGAAAACAAGTTTTCAGTTAATACAACCGTAAACTGCTAGCTTGGTCAGAATCCAAGGTTACAGAGTGATACTGAGCCACATGAGCAAGTGCATACAGATTATGGAAGAGACACAACCTTGCACTATGGAGGGCACCTCGGTTGTGTTCCATATGTATTCTTCACAGTTCTTACAAGGGATGGTTCCAGCCCAGGAACAAAACCAGTCTTGCTCCAAGGGTATTGTATGTAAAGATTAACAGTGTCAAACGGTGACAGCACTATCGTAAATTCCAAGCACACAAAAACTAAGATGTTAAATCCTATCTCTATAACTTCTGTTCCTCTCAATGCGAAATTCAGAAGGTGTTGAATGGAAGTGATCACAGAAAGTAGTAGCTTGATTGATAAAGTCCCTATCTGGTCATTTACGATCTGGCTGAAGGAGAAGCAGCTTTTGCCAGACAGAAAAGCAATTAATCTGCAAACAAGCCGAGGAACAGCAGGGCTGTGCATTGGAGTCTCAGGCTGCTGGGAGCTCATGAGAGGAGATAAGACTGCAGCCTGCTATTTATTGTACATTTTAATTAAGTGCTTGTTAACGGCAGTTATCTTAACAGTCATAAAATTACTGTTGTAATGCATTTTGTTTGAGGAAAAAAAAAAAAATGGAGGGAGCCGAAGGACTTTATGAAAGCAGTCACAGATTGCTTTCACTTTAAATCAAAGAATAAATTCTGAAGAGGAGGGATGTTGCAATGATCTAAGCCGAGCCACTAATGGTTATTTAATGTGGCCATCAGTGTTTGTAAGTCCCTAGCATACGGAACATACACAATAGCCTCCAAACCCTCTTTAACACTTATTTGAGATGACAGGAAAAATGAAACCGTTTGTGCTTTCAATGGAAAAGCAATCATTGGTACATTATATTCTGCTTGCCCTATCATGCTAATGCATGGTAAAAATGTCACCAAATGTATTTAAGGACCTGATGGAGTGTTGCTGTTTGATTCCTGTTACTGGGCTGATTAATAAAAATCTTCAATTTGTATGTAAATGCAGTGGGGTTTCATATCATCCGCATACCTGCACCTGGAGAAAATAATAAACTGAAGTTTAATGCAGCAATTATAAGCATTTATGGAACTCTTTAAAGAGGCTGCCTGCCTCCCCTGACCATCAAGATGAGATATTCACAGAGGAATATTACTGATGCTCAGACAAGCAGGGCTGCAGATGGTCCCCAGTGCAAATGCTGCCAATGCAGATTAACTCACTGACTCATACTCACTTTGGTACAACAATGTAAGCTACTTATTGTTAGACAAAAGTGTCATTTTTTCACTACATCTGAAATAAAATCAAATTCAACTGTACTTTGGAGTAGTGGGAAGGGTGGTAATTAACAATTCAAATGAGGACTGTTTGCATCATTTACACGTCTCCTGACATCACTTAATTCCCCTGTGCATATGTTCCCATGACAACATCATCACCACAGATAAAAATTGCATTGGTACAACAGAAACTCTTCAAGATGTATGACAACAGCTGTTTGTTTATTTTTAAGAATCCCTCTAATGATCTTCAGACTTTTTACCAGCAAACCCCTAATGGCTGATCCTTAATAAAACAAAGTATGCAGCTATTTGCATCTTCACAGATGGATATTGGAAAGGGCTTGTGGTTTAGGTACTAACAGAATAATAAGTACCATGTATCGGATATGGTCATGTGGAGGAATACATTACAACATACACAGATATCAGCTTTGATGTATGCCCATGCACAAGCTCTGCTCACACAGCAATCCTTGATTAAGGGCCTGCGACATAGATGTTCTTAGTTTGTTGTAACCATTTGCTAATTTGCATGTGCAAATTTCAGTGAATGAGCTCCAAATGAAAAACAAACAGATTCAGCTAAAATCCCTGTGAGACACTCCACTAGTAAAATATTGTTCTACTGTTTAAATGTTCTATTTTTATTGGAGTGCAGTTCTTCACTATTAGCAGGGTACCGATGTGTTTTAATGACTCTGATGCTTCTCCCAGATTACAGCCAAAGAATGAAATCAATGAGCTACCAAAAGCACAACTACAATTAGTCTTTCATTTAATAGTCCCAGACAAGGCTTTAACTTATCCCATCCACAACCAAGTGCTCTGTTGACACTGAAGAGCTGTTTTTATGCTACTTCCCAGGGAGCATGATCAAACCACTCTCCTTAAGGAAGTTGAAGATCGCCCTTTTTTTCAATCCAGCCCCCAGCTTTCACCAAACAATAGTTTTCAGGCCCAGCTGTGGCACATTTGGCTGGCACACAGCATGCACTGCTCCTCTGAGGTAAAGGCAAAAGAATATCCTGCTCAGGGAGTCCTCCAGCATTTGACCAAAAAGCACACCTAGGAGTCACTTTGGGGCCTGCTTTTTCACAAGCAACTGCTCTAGAAGCAGCTTCTTAGCCTGTGCAAACTGAATAAAATCCTTTGCAAGAAAGCATTTCCCTCCAGATGCAGCTCTAAATCCAGATTCCAAGAAATTTTGTAACTGCCAAGAGAGAGGCATTGGTATTAGAGGTCTCCAGACTGAAAGAGCAGTCAGAATCCATTCTGAGGGAAGGGAACTTGGCAATTACCCACCAAAGCATTGTTTGCTTTGCCACCCTAAATAGCAAGTGTAGCTTCAGACAATCAGCAGCACAATAGCGTCGTGCTGCAGAGGAAGAACTGCACCACCGAGATGCTCACAGAGCCATCAGTCACTATGTTCACTGCTCAAGACATGTCAGACAATGGCAGGGGCTAGCCAGAAGGTCAGTGAAAGCAGCCCCAATTTCCTGACATGCTCACAAAGATTACCTGGTTTGTAGCCAGTGTTCCATGCAACCTGGTAAAAATAAAAATTTAACTATTTTCTATTGCATCTGCTACAGGTAAACTTGCAAGAATTCCATTCCTGCTGCAGCTTGATGTGCCTTAACTAAATACTAGTGCCATTGTTCCTACACACCACTCTGCTCAACAGTGCCATTCTGGAAGGATGAGGGAGGAAGATGAAGCATCATCCTCACCAGACTGACGCAATGACTAAGATGATGAGCTGTACCATCAATGTTTGAGCTAAACTCCATCAAACTAAACGGGAACTCTATTGTTATTCCCAGCAGAGTTCAGATTCGAAACCTGAACTCTCCCCCAACTCCACCTGTGCAGTTCTGCCTCTCTCTTGGGGAGAAATCACCCTGGCACCAATGTCCTGCTAGTGCACTCCCCTTGCACGCCCCTGCACAGAGAGCTGGTACTGCAGAACCACGGAGCTGACAGGAGCAAAACCTGTGATATTCCACTTTGTGTGTTCTCAACAGAACTGGCAACTAAATTCAGATGATAAAGTCTTTATTGACAGTGAAAACACAAGAAACTGAAAGCCTGCCAACCAGCTTTTAGACCCCACACAGGCTCTGCAGCAATTACTGAAAAAATAAGTACACACCATCAATACTGGAAGATGAACATCTGTACAGATAAAATATCATCCTAAAACAATGTACTTAGATATGCTTTGAATACTTCAAAAACCCCACCCCAGCTTATAAAATACTGGATTCCTGCAGATTTCCTAGACTGTCCTCTTCACAGCTCACTACCACTAAGGCCACTCAGACATTTGCATGCTCATCTAATTATATTTGTTAGAGCAGGTATTTGTAACCCAGTGTAGTGCAGGCTGTAGGGTTGATATAGTAACAGCAGCACAAACATGCCCTACTTCTGTACAGCACAGGGCTGGCCTACATGGCAGTGTGACTGTATAATAAGCTGCAGCATTCAGGTGTACTATTAACTCCACGCTAATTACTGCATGTTCATGTGAGGTGAGGGAGCTTACTCTCATGCAAAACACAGCAAACCACCTCACACAAATGCACTTGTACCTCTAGTAGCCTCACCAGTAAAACAAATTAAAAGTGCTTGGGAACACTGCAGGGCACCAAGGAAGGACGGACGCAGAGCTCACATCTCTGCACCATCAGAGCAAACTGGCTGCCTGCAAACCCCATCCCGCCCCAGCTCCCAGCCACAGGCACAAGGCTGCAGCACAGGGCAGCTGGCAATGGTCAGAAGCCCATCAAGAACCCTCCCGAGAACTTCCCAGCACGGCTTTGCACGTGCCAGTGCTTGGGAATGCTCTCCAGCCTTGTTTGATTTCCTGCTCTAAATGTAGCCTTTGTATCTGGGGGGGGGGAGCACCAAACCTATTTGGCAGTCACTCTTCCATGCAGGTAAGCATTTTCCCACTCCTGGGTATGAGAAACATCAGCATATTTGCATCAAATTAATTATCAGCAAAGCTAAAAGTAGCAAAATTATTTAGACAGAGCTTTAAAACTCTTTTACTCTCCATTTGGAAAGCTGGTTTTGCTGTTCTTCTACACCATGTTCAATGGTTTCATGTATCATCCCCTGTTGAAGTCCAAGACTCTACGTGGTTTGGTGGAAAAGAATGGCTCTTATTACTCGGAGTTTTATTTTAGTTTTAAATGACCACTGTAAGGATAAATTGCCTTGAAAAATACTTCCAAATCATTAGAAATACTTCCTAACATTGCCATAAAGATTTCTTTTACCACTGTGACCTTAATGAGAATGTTTCCCTTAAGAATTGTGGAGAGTTTTATGAGAAAGCAACAACAAAACAGTGAGAAACCTTGGCAACATTGAGGGGGAAAAAGATCAATAAAAAGAAAAAACCCCAAACAAATAAAATAATCTCTCAGAAAAAAGGCCAATACCAACTTTTAAGATGACCAAAGTCTAATATCCTCTCATTTGTAAGTCTAATTTGTTTTCTGTACTATTTTTATCTGACTGAACTGCTATTATGTGAAGTACAGAAAAAAACCCGTCTTTTACTTAGAAGAATTCTTTACCAGCTTTCTCCTAAATATGATATTCTTGGGAAAACAGGATATCACTTTAATAGATGGAAAGAACAGTCCACAGCCACAATACACAAAACCTGATCTACAGCCTTAGCTAACCCACTGCTTCACACATGCCTAGTTTTAAGAATGTGACGTATTCTCTAAAAGCCACTGACTCCCATCAAAGGACCTAAATGTGCAGCATCAGTTTGGGCACCCTGACAAACCTCTGCCCACCATTACCATAAAACCCCCTCAACCTACCTCCAAAAAAAGGTGTAAACAGTGTCCAAGGGAACAGCACTGAAGGCATAACCCTAAAGATGGTGAGAAGCTACCACAGCCACTCACAGCCAGAGAAGATTCTGGAGAAAACCTGATCCCACTGATACCCACAGGTCTTCTGTGCTGTTCCAGAGGAGCAGGAGTTTTCTCGGTGGGCACATTTTGTCTATTAAAATCAAAGCCTGACACCCTTAAAAACCCGCATATGCCATATATTCTTAAATCAGATAATTCCACTAAAAAGAATTGTTTTTCCTTTATCTTTAAGGCAAATGACTGCTATTTTGCTAAAGTAGAGGCTGCATTCAAAAGCACCACCACACAATACCAAGGGTTTTCCCTTTAGGGCCAAGAGAGCAGTCTCCCAGGAGGACTCACACAGGTCCTTGAGCTCCCAGGAGGACTCACACAGGTCCTTGAGCTCCCAGGAGGACTCACACAGGTCCATGATCCCAGCTCAGACGTGTCCCAGGGCTGAGGGAGCTGGCTGACTCCAGTATAAGGCCACAGAAGCAGCCCTCAAGCTGCCACTCTAGGCTGGCCTGCATCTCCCCTGCTAAGAAGCTATTCATGGCATAAGGTCTGGAAAAGGAAGGGTCAAGAGGAAACTCTTGCGGTCTTGGTGCATTTCCCACATTCATTCATACACTTGTATTTCATTAAGTATTGTGATTGGATGTTTGGATTTTTCAGAAAAAAAATCACAATATTTTCAATTAAATTTTGATTTCTATTTAGTGGAGAACCTTTTTCTCCCTCTCAAAAACTCTCTTCTGTGCAAAAAATGTCCAGCCTTAAGTTGATTGACTGTTCTGGAAGGGACAGGGAAAAATGTTCACAGTTCTTGCACCAACTGATTCACTGAGTCTTTGCTTTAACAGGTCTGAAACTATATAGATGTTCGTAGTGGAAGCTGTGGAACTGAATAAAACAAAGTCTTACTTTTTTATCTCCTAACATGCTCACTTTTAGGAGATATCTATCCATCCACATTTCACATATCTCTGAATAAAAATATTCTATTTCTGTGCAGAAGAGTACATTCAAAGTTCAATATAATGACCAATATTTTTTTCAGAGATCCTAAAGTGCCCTGCAGATTTTACAGACATGACTATATAAACAGGGAACATTTTACCAGCCTCTGAATTCAGGTATCTCAAACATGGAAGACAGCAACAATTTACTATGGTACCGCATTACCCATATATCAGTTGAGGATATTAAAATTAAAGAAACAAAACCAAAACCAACCAACCAACCAACCAAAAAAACCAGGAAAAAAAAAAAACTAAAAAAAAACCCCCTAACTTAAATCAATCAAACTCTAGCCAATGCAACAAAACTTGCATGCCTTCTTCTGCTAGAAGCACATATATTTCCTTAGTGAACTGGCCACAAACTCAACACTGCGTCACTGAGAAATTTATCATCTCCTCCATCCAGTGTCCCTCCTCGTTCCCATCACTAGCTATTACATTGATTCAGCAACTGACTCCAAGGGAAAAATACCACTCACTAATTACCATAGAGTGGTGTTCATTCAGCACTTCAGTTTTCCTTGGAGGCCTCTTACCCAAACATTAACCCTCAACCAAACCAACCTCAGCTGTTTCAACATTCTCTTTTCTTTTTTTTTTTCATATGTATATAAAACAGAGGAACCAGACCAGTTGTAGTCAGACTTCTTGGCAATTTAACATTTTTAACCAAAGTAATTTATAAATTATGCCAGTGAAATATTTATTTATATGAAGAATTTTGTGGGTTACATTAAAGGTGGGATTGGAATTGTTTTTACGTAGTAAGTGACTGAGAAATCTCTGAACGTCTTCTTGTACAAACTTCACGCTAGCAGCAACGCTAAAGAACAATTTTTCCTTTGTTGAGGACGTATGTACGTTTTAATTAAATACTTTAATTACGAAACAGTTGCTTATATAGCTACGCAAGCTGAAAACGGTTTGGGTGTTAGCTTTTTTTTGATCTGTTCTAATATAAAAGATAGTTTAATTCAAACATAACAAAACCAGAGTGTTCTCCTCTCTGCAGTAAGAGGGGAAAGACACACAGCAGGAGCTAAAGGAGAACTTGAAAGGCTCCGTGCTGGCCGCCGATCAGGGTCCCCAGCATTTGCATACCAAAGGTAGCACACATCTGGGGGAGAGTCTGTGCGGTGCCTCAGCGCCTCTTCTGCGGGGCTGTGCCGAGGGAATTCCGCCCCAGCCAGGAACGGCCCTTCAGCCCTTTTATGCTGCTCTGGCCTGTTTACCTACCATAACGGGGTCAGAGCACAGGAAGAAGCCTTAACCCTACGTTTGAGGCAGAGAATGCTGCAAACCTGCAAGGACCTGGCCGCATGTGGGGCTCAGTCGCGGGCAGCAGCTCTGCCAACCAGCGCTAGCGTAAACACCAAAGGCAGAACAAAAAACTTCTGCTGGAGTCATACTTTGAAACTAAAGTCACGCTGGAGAAGCGCTCTGAGACATTATAACAGGCATCGCAGACATGCTAAATACTCTTTTTCTGGGCTATGTTTAGAAAATTACTGAAGAGCACGATGTTGCCCCTCTGCCGTGCACATTGTGTTTTCCATACTTGCATCAATTACACAGTCAGGTAAGAATGGTCACACACAAAGATACACTCTCAGAGTGAACACCACGTTATTTTTTAATTTTCTGGACGTTCTTTGAGATGCTTTTCCCCCCCTTCCTCAGCTGACCATGGAATCGCTTCACATCCTCACAGTGCTTTGCTGTGTTTGGACATCCTCCAACTCTGGACACTCCGGAGTGAAAAGTCAAGTAGAGAAAGGAGAACACAAAGATGAAGGCACTGAGAGGAAGGAAACTATCAAATATCACAATCCCAACAAGCCATTACTTTTCTCTGGGATCAGCTTGAGGGTTAGAAATGTGCTTCTAAACTCCGTGTTTAACAATAGTAGCAAATTACTAACGAATTAGTAAAACAATGAGTACCAAAAGGAATCCTTGAAAGCACAAGTTTGAATATTTCACTCTAAAGCTCAAAGGAGATACTAAACAACACTTTTGTAAAACACTGTTTTGCACAGACTGACCAGAATTGTGACCAGATACGTGATACTGGGGGGCTGGAGTGGGCAAATGTACTGTTTTAAACCATAGCATAGCAGCAGGACAGCTGGCCAGGTACTACAGCTTTTGAGATTCTTTTTAAAGGGAAATATCTTAATAAAATTCACCTGCTCTAAAACCAGTTTAAAAGTTCTGTATTTTTGTGGTGGGTTTTTTTTTGGTGTTTGTTTTTTTTTTTGTTTTTGTTTTTGTTTTGTTTTGTTTTGTTTATGGAATCCCAGCTCCAATGCATCGAGTAGCATGCCTTAGTGAAATTAAGCACTCCTGTTTTTCAGCCAACAATTAATCAGGTTCTGCTTGATTCCCCTTAATAGAAAAGAACAATTGCTACTAAATAGCAATTAAATCACTGGGGCTAAATTGCCACATCCTTACAGTTTGCTTTAGGACTGGGTTTTCTGTGATGCAATCTCCACCAAAATTTCTTCAGAAAGATTCTCTTGCAGTGTGTCAGAGTGGGAGAAGGCAAAAGTTTGTTCACCACCTCTGTTCAAAAGCCACAGTTAATCCTGGAGAAACCTTGAGATTTTTGGCCATCAGACCTCTCTTTTCAGAGGCTCCAGGTGACTCAATCAGAACCATCTTTGCCATGATCTCCCTGTTCCTCTTGAAATAGAAAATTCCTACAAAAACTGTCGTGGTTTGAAAATGTATCACTTTCCACTGAAATTTTCTAGTAGGAAGGTATTTTATTCACCTCTCAATGCTATCCCCAAGCTAAATTCAGAAGCACATATGGTAGAAGCTTCCACAGCAAGAAATTGGGGTGGATATCACAACCAAAGGGCTCCTGTTGCTGTTCTGAAGGCAAGCATTGAGATCTCCATGTAGATGCACAGATCTCAGAAGCATGATCTGGCCCCCGGACATGATAGGTTTCCTATAAAGAAGAGTGTTACTATAATCCCTCTCTTGTCATGAAATATTCAATTTTCTTTTTCATTCTTACAAAATAAAATGCTAAATTACCTAGTTTAGTAGGTCAATGTCAAAACTTATGATGAAAAAGAATCTTCCTAAGAGAGTTTCTTAAAACCTGTATAATCAGGTTGGTAATGCTGCCCACAGGGAAAACCCATTAGCAGAAATCTCTAACACATTTCAAAAAGCTAAACCTAAGTGGATTGTGGGTATGTATGCCTGTTTGCTGCATTGCAAGCAGCCCAAATCTGAAAGTGTTGCTACATCTCAGTGCACTGGTTTCCCTCTGCACATACTTGGTGTAGAAATCTGATCGTGCAGCCAGTAGGCAGATTTTGTGAAAATGAGGAAAGTAGATTTCATCCTCCTCACGTAACTGGAAGACATTTTGTAGCTGATTTCAAGGGTTAAACTCTACTCCTGGACTTCAATGCTCAGAAATTCTATGCACTCTCTTTTTAGAGTACTCTTCCTTCCTATCCGCTAACACAATAGGGAAAGCTTTGTTATCATTAATCATCTTTGGAGCCCCGGGGATTCTCTGAGTACTAGAACTGCTGCAGCCTCCCTGGAAAAACCCACAGAGACGTGCACCAAAGTTTCTGTCAGAGTTCACTCATGCAGATTTTCATTAATAACTGGATTTACAAGCTGGGGACATGGTTAATGCTTCATCTGAAGTTAAAGAAACTAAATCTTTGATAATTACCACCAAAATCAATATTTTAAAATAAAGTATTTGAACTCTTTTTTTGCCCCAAGGATCTTTAATCTGAAGGGAGGAAAGAGATAGATTTTTCAGCATAAAACCAAGTAATGTTTTACACTGCATACATCATTAGATATTAGGAAAGCTAAAATAAGCATTGTAAATAGAGATGGAAATTTATCAAAAATGATATATTTTTGAGAGACAATGACTGTGTCTTAACAGAGAACAATTTACCCAGACTAAACACCTTAAATAGCAGGCACTGTATGAGTTTAGCAGCAATTATTTGACTAATTCATCTTGTCAGACTCCTCACAAATAGTCCCCAAAGAAATGCAGCCTGTCTTGTAATTTCTGGAGACTTTGAAGGAAAAGGATATCCTGTAGAAATTAAAGAAAAGCAACAGGGCTGAGAAAACACTTGTAAATAAGTCATCAACGTTCTGATTAGATCTCTAACTCCTTGATCTAAATGTCTTGTTTTTTTCATGCATTCTGCTACTTAAAACTAATTTTAAAAAATACATTAAGTGCAGGAATAAACAAAGACAAAAATGTAGACCTGATTTCTCAAAGTCTTTTCATCTGCAGGTGCAAATTCTGCACTTATTTATAGCAGTTTCCTCAACTTAATGCCCACTCTTCATGGAAGTGTAATGCCAGCAATAATATACCCAATCCCCTATCTGAAACGGAAAGATACAATGCCCACATGGGGAGAAGTGAGCTTTTAAAACTCTTCAGACAACACTTATGAATTCCACAAACAATCCAGCAACACAATTCTGTAACTAAAAATAAACCAACAGCTTCTGATTGAGAGCCCAGTTTCAGCATCCCCAGTGCCATACAAACTCACGGGGGGCATTTCTGCCTAAAACTGTGTGAGCACTAAGTAGTTGTGCAAGTGCATGTCAAGATAAATGTCCCTACCAATCCACAAAATGATTGGTTTTGTGCATAATTGCAGTAACTACACATGCAGGTTAGGTCCATAGCATTGATTTTACTTGCCTATCCTCGTGCCACTACAATACTGACAATTTGAATCTAATTTATTCTCATTGTTTATGTGGTTAACAAGCAGCTGTGTGTGTAAACAGGGGCCTGTGAGCTAAAACTTGGTGTCTTGCTCCACAGAAATTGTAATCTAAACAAAAAACCTCTGCACTGGAGAGCAGACTGGGGTTCATTCCACTGAAAAACAGAAGGGAAGAAACAACTACAAGCAACAAGAGATGACAGGAGCAGTAAGGCAGAGGGATTGGGCAGAGTGCTACAGAAATAACCTGACACATGACACAATAGTTCATAGCAGTGAACAGTGAGACAATGGGCACATTTCACATCAGATTCCCATTTATTAAAAGGGTTTTTCAGTGTTTTCCTACTTCAGAAGAGCATAGGGAACTTAGATACAGTAAGAAAGAGGAGATGGTGAGCAAATAGTGGCAAGTAACCACTGTGGTGGTCGCTAAGGTCAAATCTAAGGTAGATTGAGATAGATTAGGATAAGACATCTGACTAGGATGCAATAGGAGATGCTAAATAAGTGAGAAATCATCCCCTTTAACTCTAGACTACGTTCCCTCCCCCAATGAGATCTCTTTCCAAAGGAAACAGGCTATAAGGCACATTTATGACACTGTACTCTGGAGCAAGCACATCTGAAAAGGGTGGTTTCATCGAGCACAGTGGCTTCACCCAGGCATCTTTTATCTGTAAGCCACCGTGTTTTGGAGCCTGTTCACCCAGATGTTTTATCCCATCATTTAAATGCTTTTTAGACAATATTTTCTTCCCTCCTTTTGATTGATGTCCAGCCCAGCACATTACCCTTCCCCTTAAATTGATGTCACTTTCTTTAAGAGCCTAAGCATTACTCTAAACTGTGTTTTAATTGCTATTTATATGTCCCTCAAGTGTGCAGAATCATTTATTGTTCAGCAAAAGCTGGGACATTTTATAAATAAAATCCTCACTTGCTCCTGAGAATGATAATATTAGCTGACAGCATCTGGATGCACTCTCAAAGCAAAGATTTTACTTTCACAAGACAAAGCTAAAATCACAGATGGCATAAGCTGATGTGAAACCTGCAGAAAGATTTTTTTACCCCCCGTTCTTCGAATACCATCGTAAGTTGGTGAGTAAGAGGAAAGTTAAAGCTTACATACATCCCAGCATGCCAACCCATGTCCTACTGAGATACTTGACTGTCTATTGCTTCTAAGCAGCTGGAAAAATGTCAAACTGTCATCACTGATTAAAATGGGATTTTACAGAAAGCATCATATGTGTTGTCAGAATTTTAGAATTATTTTATATGATGGAAATAGAAAAAAATGCTAGTCTTGCTTCAAAACATATTTTCTTCACATTTCCCTCTGTTTCACACTAGTATTTAATAAAGGCTGTACTTATTCAGTAATTATGGACTTCACCTTGCTTTGCAGAGCTCGGGATTTACCCACCATGATTTTTCAGGGAAAAGCCTGTACCACTCCTAGACAGCCTGGAATTGCACAGATGTCTCCCCATCCATATTTCTGCCACTCACCCATTCTGAGGCACTTGAGTGTCTCCAGGCTCATTCCTGAGCAGTTGAGTAGAACTGCTGGTGCCTATGATTTCGGTCTCCATGGCTCACCTGCAGTTCCCTGCCTTTCCCTCCCTCAGCTCAGGAAGTATCTAGCTCTGCTGTACAAACACCTTGTGAGAGACAAGACGACCATGTATCTAAGGACATACTGTATTAGCCTTTACTATTCACTGCAAACCTTCAAACAGGGAACCCAGAGCCTCCTGACTCATATCTCTTGTCATCGTGATACCCATCATTATTTGAATTTCTTTAACCTTGAGAGAAAGCTTAAGCATGAAACTCATGCTTACTTCATCTGAACTCTCTGTTAGGTGGCAAAATTTATGTAACCCCTTCCTACGCGTGTGCATCAGCCAAACTTGCCAATATTCATTCAACAAAACCTCCATTGAACAAGGCCTGGAAGACACTTGGCACTGAGAATGGAAAGGGAAGATCTGAGGGTCAACAACAGGGTTAAGAGACAGCACCTGCTCCCAGAGGTGTTACAGAGGGGGACAACTGAAGTGTCTGCATCCCAGGGTGGTGCTGCACCACCAGCCTAGAACCTGGCTGGCCATGCTGGGACAACCTGTACTTACCAGTCACACAGGGAGAGTCCCAGCAGTGCTCCACACATCCCTGCTGTGGGACTGCCCACCACCAGCCCCTCCTACGGCCAGGCTGCTGCTCACAATCGATGCCCTGAGTCATGGTGCCTTGTTAAAGTGTTAACCACTTACAGGCTGCTGCACCTCAGTACCCCCAGAGTCAGCATTAGCCCAGCTCAGTAACGAGCTGAATGTGCTTGCTGGCACTGCAATGGCTGTGGCTGGCACATGGCTCTCCCCCAGCCTGACCCAGCCCAGGGCAGCAGCACCCCAGGGCCAGGGGCTGCTGTGCACAGCACCAGTGTGTCAGGACAGGCTGTTCCACCAACACAGGCACTGGAGCCTTTGGGCATCACAGGGTAGGGCTCCACGCCACCCCCAGCTCAGCCCAGCCCAAGGGACCCAGGGCAGCAACCAGCAATGTTGAGGGACTGGGCTGGGCCAGCACTTAAACACCTTGAGTGGGAGCAGGTGAAAGCAGAGGATTGAGGAGAGCAGCTCTCTCTGTGTGGGGATTGATTGGCAGCACTGTGATCCCCATGGGCTGGACATGGCCACAGACCTGCTGAGATATCCGGGGGGTGAGCCTGACCCCAAGGGCACCCACTGACCCGTAAGGCAACCCTGTCCTCAGTGCCATCCCCAGCCCTGAGGGGTGACTCCAACCCTAGTGCTGTGCTGAGCCCTGCAAGTAACCCTGCTCCCAGTGCAGTCCCCAAACTCATGGGGTGACCCAGTCCCCTGTGCAGTCACCAGTCCCATGGGGTGATTCTCATCCCTAGCCCTGTGGGGTGACCCTCACCCACCCTCTGATGCACTCAGGGTTAGGGGTGGCCCCAGCCCTGCAGTCCCTGGGGCTCAGGACTGGCCCAGGTGTCCCACCCAGGGCAGGCGGGACACCCCCTGTACCACCCTGGGCCACCAAGGACTGCAGAGCCAAGCCTTGTTCATCACTGCCCAGCTGAGAGCCCACACACCAGGCTGGGACACAACAGCAGGGGCTGTTTTACAGTGCCTGGGTTTGGTTTCTTCCCTTTTCCTCTTTCTGTTTTAAATGCAGCTGTAACTGCACCTTGCAGAAAATACGCCATAGCCCCCCCAGACAGCCCCTGCAGTGAGGTGGGCACCATCGGCCTTGGCTCTGAATGCAGTGTGGACATCACAGGGAAAAAATGGTGAAGAAAGATCAAGCATGATGAGCTGGGTATTGAGCCAGGTTTTTCAGATGGCACTTTTGGCCTTAAAAAGCTGCCTCACCTGCACCAACTGCCCAGTTTTTCTGCTAAAGCCTGTCCCCCTTGTACTTCCCCGAACACCCAGTGAATCCATGAGCAGGAGCCCACCCAGGGATGCTGCAGCCATCTCCCTGATGTCCTGCCAAGCTGAACTGCAACCTCCTGGGGAACATGAAATGGAAGCAAACCTGGATTGCTGGATTTTCCAATGGTATTTATGCTGGTAGGTCAGGGGGATAATTAACTCGTCCTGGAAAAAAATGGGGACCATTGGTAGGGCACAACAAAAAGAGCAACACAAAAATATAAACTCCGTCATACCAATTCCTTGTTCTTTTTAGCCAGTTACCCATAGTGCTAGAAAACAGTCTGCATTGTAAACCTTGTTGTAAACCCTTCCAAAAAGAAATTATGTAAATACAATTCTCCACCCAGTGTGCCTGAAACCCTCTGCACCAGT